>NC_073313.1:268127092-268427092 GCF_027595985.1 Sorex araneus | reverse complement strand
CAATGTTAATCATTAGGTGAATATAAGGACACAGCAACCTGAACCATAAGCTTACAGATTTCTCTAGAACCATACACTGAAATTAAGTATGAATATGTCTCACTTTCTTATTGTCATTTCTAAGTACACACTCACAAATGTGTTTGTGTGCACAAATATGAGTGAGAAATATTAGAACTCACAAAGGAAACATAAATCTCTCACACTTAAAAATTAAGGAACAATAGAGGCAGCAAATCTCTAGGTGAAGATGATACAGTAGGTTACATAAGCTAATAATTTATTTTGGAAGCCTCACACAATGTTTGACTCTAAAAAAAGGAACCAAAGTAAGCTAAATTACATCAATAAAAAAGTATGACTAGCTGTGCTGGGATGCTGTTTCTTGTGATGAACAGCAAAGGCTTGAACTTGGACGACTGACTAACAGAGCAATAACAAAAACAAAGCATGTTAGAATGGCTGTTGCTAGACCCCCAGCCTTGGGGATCAATGAAATAATGGCTGTTGCCGTATATATACAATCTCGTGGGGCTTTGTGTTTTGAGGAAGAAGTTCACATCATTTTTAAGCTAGCAATTTGCTTAGGTTTTGTTAAGTCTGCTATGGTTACAATAAAATATGATCTTTCATATTAAATCACTTGTGACCTTGGTAAAATATTACTTTATTTTAACTGACTCTTGGGACACTTTGATTTTATGAAACATGCACTTTAGTTTTTGAAAGTATGAAGCAAAACTAGATATTCCTAGGCTACTACGTCATTATTAGCAAGCCATCAAAGTTCTGAAAATACACAGGGAAAAAAAAAACAATGCAAATCACAGTCTAATCTGGCTAAAACATGAAAAGAATAATTACAAACAAAAACTATACAGAGTCGGTATTTTAAATCCTTAAAAGACTGAAGTCTGATTAGCTTCCTGGATTCAGGTCTCTCTGCCGAAGTTTATTTCTTGGAAGGAAGTTACCAAACCAAATAAGGTTGCAGGAAAACCAAACACCCATGAAGGCCAGAGGGTAGATGCATGGAGACCAGCATTTCTGGACTACCAAGGACTAATTTGGGACCAGAAAAATAGCACAGCAGGTAAGGCACTTGTGTTGCACACGGCTGACTGGGTTCCATCCCCGGCATTCCATATGGTCCCCCAAGCCCCACTATGAATGCAGAGTGAGAAGTAGGAACTGGGCACTGTAGGGTGTGGCCCCTTAATAAAGCAGCAAGAAGACTATAACTCAAGGATTAAGTTAAGGTATCCACAGTTTAAAAAAAAAAAGAGTCATATCAGTCCATTAATAGACTTAAAAATTTAAATTACAGGGGCTGGAGTGATAGAACAGTGGGTAGGGTGCTTGCCTTGCATGCGACTGACCCAGGTTTGATCCCTGGCACCCATATGGCTCCCCGAGCACACCAGGAGTGATTACTGAGTGCAGAGTCAGGAGTAACCCCTGAGCACTGAGGGCTGTGGCAACAAAACAAACCAAATTTAAGTTACAGAATTAACTGGGGAATAAGTCAATGCCACATTATTGAAATCAGATTATTTTCTTTTTAGCCTTTCCTCTGCTTACTAAGGGTCTTTGAGGATTCTGGAACTGTGAGGAGAATAGATTTTGTGGGCAGCTTGAGAGCACTGGGCATCCACAGGCACACGGTGTCCTTAACCAGAGCAAGCAGTTTCACCAAAATGACCTGCGCATGTGGCACTGACAGGCATTCTTACATTTCTATCAGATCCAGGCCTGGTCCTGATGAGCACTGATGGTGCCTCTGGTTCCCACTGATGTGAGTAACCTGATTGCCAGTTCCCAGTGTAGAGTGGCTTCTCCACAGCAGTCCAGCAGACTATACATTGATGCAGCCTCACAGAGTGAAAAGGAAATTCAGCTTTCTAATATTTTACACTTGCTTTTTTATGTTTCACTAAACCCCAATGCTAAGCATAGAACTTGCATGAAACTAATATTGTGGTGGCAGAGGAGTGATTACACTGTTTCCCTGAGAGTGGCCAGGTATTAAAATGCCCCTGAACTGCACAGTGTTTACTGACTGGGTTGGCTTACATTTGCACACGCCCATTATCTTGCTTCAGCCTGGGAATAAAGCAGCACTGAGGGCTGAAGAGTGCCTGCTGGCCTTGGCAGACTGGTAGAGACAGCCTCAATATCATGTGTAGCATACTGATGTTTTTCTAGGGAAAATAAGTTCTACTATCTGCAAATAGTCACACACTAACGGAGAGGAGGTGCTGGTACAGGAAACTGATCTTCACTATAAGTTTCTTCTGTGGACTTTCTGTGGTTGTGCTTTTGGGCCATATCCACTGGGATGATATCATGGGGCACTGGGGAATCAAACCTGAACCTGGTCCAGCCCTATTCCAAGGTTTTTATAAATATTATTTCATTTGACCTTCACCATAACCTTGTGTTGGCCACCTTCCCACTATGAACTGTAGTTCAGAGAGGTGCTAAACTTATTCAAAGTCATGCAATGAGTATGGAAGTCATAAAACATGCTATTCAACTCTTCTGTAGCAGGAGTGTGATTGAACAATGGCTCCAGGAACCACCCCCTGGATCCTTCTGCAAACTTCTTCCAGTCAGTGACAACACTGCAATGATGAACTGGCTGAAAGGTCTGGACATGGCATAGTACTCCCACGGGCAATGTGGCTTGGGAATTTCCCAACAACCTATGAGAATCTTCCTTGGGACTAAGTTACGGCTGCACCTGCCTTTCCTTCTCTCTCTCCTTCCATAGTGTCACATTGTACTGCAGACTGTATCTTGTTGGATTCCAACTAATGCAACTAGCAAATATAGGGGCACTGGTATCGAATCACGTGATTATTGGGGTAGGAGGGTGAAGAGAGTATAAATACAGAATTAATACAGTGAGTCTAAGACACTGTCATTTTATTCATTGTAAAGAAAGTCGGATACAAACAGCAAATTAAAAAAGTTCACCAGTATCAAATGTTCCCTTTTGATTGGGACAACAGACTAAGAAAACTAAAGGTAGGAGATAATGAAGTTGTCAATAAAACTAACAAATGCTTGTGTGCTAAGTAGGAATGCACAACTGCCACTTTTTGACATTTATTAGCGTTATAATGAAGGGCTTTAAAAAGCAATAGTGGTGAAAATCCTGAACAAAACCACAGGTACCATCTGTCATAGTGCTGCTGTAGCATCAGAAGGCATTTAGATTTCTCAAATGGCAATTTCTTACTAATAACTTTGCCAAATGTTTCAAATGAATATACAAAATGAACAGAATGGAAGAGATGTTGAACATCTCCTCTGACTAAGGTGATGTGGTAAGAAACTCATCAGAAGAATTAAAATGAATGTTAAGGTGAACAGTTTCCATACAGGGCAACTTCTATACACCTGATCTCCCAGAAAACACTCTAGTATACTTTCAGCTAGTAGTTTTTGTCTGGTATAGCTCCCAAAATACAAAAAAGTTTTCACAGTGGTAGAGTGTTTGCCTTGCACAAGGTCGATCTGGGTTCAATTCTTCTGCCCCTCTCGGAGAGCCGGGCAAGCTACCGAGAGTATCCTGCTTACATGGCAGAGCCTGGCAAGCTACCCGTGGTGTATTCGATATGCCAAAAACAGTAACAACAAGTCTCACAATGGAGACATTACTGGTGCCCACTTGAGCAAATCAATGAGCAACAGGATGACAGTGACAGTGAGAGTGAGTTTCAGGTTTAAATTATAAAATATCATGAATGCAGGGATGTAAAGAAAAAATAGGTATTTTAAAGATGATACAACATCAAGTTATTAACTTTAAGAATAAATAATATTATGTATATTTTAATGGCTGTGGGTAAGGAAGGAGGAGGATAAAAGTGACAACATAATAATGAATGCCCTTACTTTTCACATTTTCCATATCCAGCCAGAATGAAAGATCTCAAGTCATTACTAAAAGCTTTGCATTTTCTTGGACTCTTAAATTCAGATATTAATAACTCCTTTGTAGAAATAAATAAAAAAGCACTGATGGAAGATGTAAAGTACATTAGTGTGTGTGTTATCTCCTGCAGTATGAATTTAATGGGTATCTTAATAAGGAGATATAAACTAATGTCACTGATTACAAAATATGTCCACTTACATCTCTTAGTAGCCCCCAGTGGGGCTTGGTGACAATGCTTGAGTGCAATTACTATAAGGCAAATGATGAATTAGTTTCAGGGCAAAGGGACACATAAATGTGTCTCAGAGATGAAACAATTGTACTCTGTATCATAAGTTAAAGGTCAACTCAAAAGATAGTGCGGGCTGCCCACAAATGAGGCTCACCAATTTGGCTAAGCCCGCTGCTTGGATCTTGCTGAAGCTAAGCTGTTTTGATAGCTGGGCCAGAGGCTTCTTTGGCTAAAATAACCTGAAAGTAACATTTATGTGTTTTAAGTCTCTTTTAATCTCCTAAATACCATGAAGTGATGTTTATCAGATTATAAGACACAGGCACATTCCTCTCAGATGATTTCATTCTCGGGGGACCTCATCATCCCGAAGTCTTATTAAAAAGAGGCCAGGGTTCACAAGTCTTTAAGAAGAATACCAGCATTACCAACAAAATCTAAAAATCTTTTGTTGACCTGTTTATATAAAGTTCCTTTCTGTTCTTGGCGAGTTCAGCAATCTTTGTTCAGCTAATGTCGGATAAAGCAATCTTCATCATCAGTGCGTGCTTTCATTCACTTTCCTCTTCTAATTCAGTTTAATTTCAGTGCTCAGTACAGGGGTTTAACCTACAGTGTTAAGTGTCCAAACACCCACAGACTCATTTATTACTAGGCATCCAAGAAACCTATCATTCCTTTAGGTATATATCTATCCTAAACTCAGCCTACTTATTTATATAGAGGTATTTTTATATTATACATCCCTAAAACTATCATTGTTTCCAGGGTAGGAGAAGTAATTAGTACAGGGGATAAGATGCTTGCTTGCACACGGCCTACCCAGATTCCATCCCTGTCATGGATTATGGTCTATGAGCATCTCACCAGGAGTGTGATGCTCACGGACTGTGCACAGAACCAGGAGTAAGCTCTGAATACCTCTGGGTATGGTCCAAACCCCCAAGGACTAAGGTAAATTAATTTTTAAAATATAAAAGTGTTTTTAATTTCTTTCTATAACATGAGGGGCCAGGGCGGTAATACAGTGGGAAGGATGCTTGTATCACAAGCGCTGACCCAGGTTTAATCCCCAACACCACATATGGTCCCCTGAGAATGTCAGGAGTGATCCCTGAGTGTAGAGCCAGGAGGAAACCATGAGCACCAATGGGTGTGGCAAAAAAAACAAAACAAAACAGCAAAAGAAAGAAAATAAACTTCCATCTTAAAAAAAAAATACAGGAGAAAGCAACAGTGTAGCAGCTAGGATGTTTGCCCTACATCCAGCCCACCTAGGTTTGATTCCTGGCTTGCTGGGTGCCGCACAAAACAAAACAAATGGTTATTTTATAACCTGAAATAACATGGTCATTTTATAACCTGAAATAACATGAAGGAGGAAAAGACATTAAAAGAAAAATATTCCTGGCAGATCTTCCTGTGATTCACTTATAATTCCTCCTCCATCAAGGAACCTCCATTTAACTAATGATGCTAAGAACTGATTTCCTTGTTTAGAAAATGAGGGCACCAATTAAAAATTGAAAATATTATTATAAAAATTAGGCAAAAAGTGTCCGCATAGAGATAAATTTCAAAAATACAACCACGCATTCCAGTTCATAGTTCTTTTTTCAAGTACATGACAATGAAATATCAAGTCTTTAGTAATGGCAGGTATTTCTGAGACCACCAGAATTCAGTGACATGTTATCATACAACTGTTAAATTCGACTCTTATACTACAATCTCAAGATATAATGCATAAAGAGCAGAATGCATCAAAAGCATATATTTAAAGGATCACATCCATATCATTGCATTGCTGATCTCAAGGCCTCACAGAATGCTATTACATAACTGATAGTAAACATACTGCTGACAGGATCAGGCCATTATGAAAAGTATTGCTATAAACACTCTCATATGCATCACCTTTCAAATTCACTGGGCAATGCCACACTTTTTTCTAAAATGATTTTATACTCCCATCAACTCTACTTAAGAGTAACCAATTTAGAGAATGTGTGACTGTCGAGATGTGTATGCTTTCTCATGTAATCAAAATAAGATCAGGAGGAATGCCTGAACTTACTGACAGAGGAATTAAAAAGATTTATTTCAATTTCCATGTATTAGAAGAATAACTTAAGAATTAGAAAGATGAAGGGACTTCCCTGATATTCTAGGAAATATATAGTATAATGGGTTAAAGAACAAAGGACTTAGAGACAACTCAGAGCAAAAGGCTAAAACAGAATCTAGGGCTCCTTAAGATATTCCTGCCTTGCAAGGCAGACTGATAACAATGGGATACATCTATTATGAGAGTGAACACATGGGGACAAAGACAAAACTGCTTTAGAGAAGCTGAGAAAGTTAATAACAATATTATATTGTACATCAGAGCAATAAAAGCCCCCAAATATTAAAGTGTGTGTGTGTGGAGTGGGGGGTGTGTGGTTGAGCGATACCCAGCAATGTTCAGTGCTTACTGCTGGCTCTGCACTCAGGAATCACTCCTGGCAGGGCTCACGGGACCATATGAGGTGCCAGGAATTGAACTTGGGTTGGTTACATAGAAAGCAAGCATCCTATTTGTACTATCGATCTGCCCCCCTCACCCTCAGATATTTAAATAAGGATACTGAGACCCTGAGAGAAATTTCTTATCAGGTATCATATGACAATATTGAATAAAGAAATAAAGAAGTAAAGACATGTATGTTAGAACCTGTGTAACTATCCACATGATATAGTCCTAAAACTAACTCAGCAGGAATAATGCCATATGTAAATTGCAACTAAAATTGGATTTTGCTAATTTTACCAAAATTAATAGACATTATAGGGGAAGTTCATATTATTAAGAATATATATTTAATCAGGCAACCTTTTTGAAACCGGAATCTCCGTTTCTGCTGGCACATACTATTAATTTGATGGTAGAAGTCAAGCCTAAATGATAATGAAGAAATCTGGTTTCTAGTTCTAGCACTGGCTCCTTTATAAGATTATCAGGGAACCTCATGAGGTCACCGTTTTTATTCTGAAATATTACAATTAAACATACACATTCACATTCAATGATAAAAATACTATGTGCTCAAAAAAGAAAAAGAAAACCAGAGAATAATAAGTAGAAAAATTACCCCAAACTACACAAAACACAATCTGACACACAACCAGAGTACTAATTTTTTTTATATCTAATGCTATTTTTTTTGGGGGGGGGGTTAACTTTAAACCTTTTATTAAAGAATTTTGTGATTATTTTAACAACTAATCACAGTGGATATTCAACTTCATACCCTCCTCTTTCCACTAATAACAAACATACTTCTATGCCATTACCTAATCTTCTCAATAATTTTAATGGCTGTGGATGTTTCTGTTTATTTAACCCACCATCAATATGCTATTTTCAATTATTATAAGCGTTTTTATAAAACCCTGTTTTCAGGAAGTTATGATTATTTCCTTATGATAGAGATCCTCATAAGAATCACTAAATCAGAGGCAAAAATTCAGTTTTGTTTTTTTGTGAATCCCTCAATGCAAGGGACCGAGGATGAGGTGCTACCTGGGTCTTGTGGTGCCACCTTGGTAGTGTTCAGGGGCCTCCCCAGCTACATCCAGAGGTGGGTCCATCTGACCAGGTAAGGGAACCATGTGATGCTGAGAACTGAAGCAGGATTAGGTCTGTGTAAAGATATCCCTCATCCTCTGTATTCTTTAGCTCTAAAATTCTTTCTTTTCTTTGTTAGTTTTTTGTTTGGGGGTTGCACCTGGCAATGCTCAGGAGACCATATGGGATGTGAGACTGAATCTGGGCTGGACTATCTCACTGGCCCCATGACCCTGGAAATTCTACTTCAGAGAAGAAAGTATGAGGAACAGTGTATGACCTCTTTGTTTGAAAGTAATTTGAAAACCCTTAAAGTACTAAATAAATGGACAGAGATATTATCATTGAACAAAAGTTATAGACACCCAAATTCCATCATAATAAGGGCCAGCTCCTGAATTCTGAACGCTGCCAAATCATTCCAAGTAAACTGATGGTCCTGCTGACAACTCTGTGACCTTCTCAGAATGGGGTTGGTCATGAACAACCTTATAACTGTGTATCTCACTGTGATTCAATTAAAAAATTGAAAAAAAAATGGGGGTGGGCGTCTTCCCCTCCCTTCCAGCTAGGTCCAGCAGCCCACACATCCAAACTCCCCCCATAGTAAGGGGCCCAGCTTTGCAATTCCTGAAGCACACAGCCATGCTCGTGGCTGTTGCTCCTCCTAATGTCACATTACTCACAGCTCAGAGGAGCACAGCAAACCCTGGGGGAAGACAAGAAGTCCACCAAGTTCAATGAGCAAAAATAAGACCACAGAGCAGCTCCAAATATCCAAGTAAATCCTCAGTGACATTAGTGACATCATTGTGAGGATGTTTAATGAGATCAAAGAAACAATAGCATGGGTACTCAGCAAAGTCACAGTGCAGGGGAAAGAGAGTGCTGAAATGAGAAAATGACAAGCAGAAATGAAGAGCACAGTGATTTAAAATACTCAATACGCCCATGAGCCACCTCTGGAGCTACATAAGCTCATTCACCGGCCATGATCCAGAGACTCAAAATCACAAGAGAGATCAACAAGTTGCAGAGATTCTTATGGACCCCATGCAAGGCTGGGGCACCCCAGAATTGGGTGGGTGAGCCCAGTACCTGCCAAGCAGAGCCCTGGGAGCTGAGAACCTCCATTTTACAATCGCCACCATGCTCTTGGCTGAACTCCACTACTTGGGACACTCAACTAGAAATTAATCTACTGAAAAACTTATGTATGTGGCTTTTGTGACTGAAATCTCTGGGCTTTCCTGGAGTCGGGGATGGGCTACCTTCCCCATCTCCCTGTACTTCCAGAAGACTGGCATTCATGCCCATGCCCTAAAGATGCCACCCAGTTAAAAATTCAACTCCAGCTGTATCACTGCATTGAAAAATTTTGGGCTTCCTACAGCATGCAACCAAATTTGTGACACCTCAAACTCTACAACACTGATAAATCAGGAGTAGCACACCAGATTGGAGGGGATATAATGTAGAGGGTATCCAATCTCTTATACAAGGGCTTAATAGCTCCATGGTGAGATACAACAATCTTCACTAACTTTCTTCTGAGAAAACATTTTTTTGACCATTCTTTTAGCAAATTATAACAAGTAATATATTGAATGCCTGTAACAAATCAGCATGAACAACTTTGCAAATCACAGTGTTTATGTAAAGTATAAGCGGAAAATAAAATTACAAAAAAAAATTAAGATACTCAATATTCACTCTGACCAGCAGATTAACAGCAACTGAACAAAAGATTAAGGAGCACTAAAATGAGATGATGGAAACTGCTAGAAAACAACAAAAGGTAGAAAACTGAAAAGAAATAAATAGCACATCAGAGAATTATGGGATGGACTCAAGAAGGATAATATAAGACTCAATGGAGTCCCTAAAGAATAGGAAGGCATCCAAAAGTCAATTGGCGCCATGCTCACAGCTGCTCTCCACAGGTGCAGATGAGTCAAACCCATGAATGAATCTGCTGTATAACCATATTTTAAATTTTAGAATTCTGAGAGCATTTTACACAACTGATGTACCGAGAGTAGCACACCATATTTGATGGCGTTTAAAGTAGAAGGCAACCATTCTAAGGGGAAATACATGTACACACACGCACACACACACCTCAACCTTTAACAACATGCTAGTAAACTCAACCTTTAACAACATGCTAGTAATCTCTTATACAAGGGCTTAATAACTCCAGGGTGAAATACAACAATCTTCATACACTTTCCTCTAAGGAAACTTTTTTTTTTTGCTTTTTGGGTCACACCTGGCAATGCACAGGGGTTACTCCTGGCTCTGCACTCATGAATCAACCCTGGTGATGCTCAGGGAAACATATGGGATGCTGGGAATCGAACCCAGGTCAGCTGCATGCAAGGCAAACGTCCTACCTGCTGTGCTATCGCTCCAGCCCCTCTAAGGAAACATTTTTGGATAACTTTTAGTAGATTATTCATAACAAGCAATACAAAATAAATTATTTTGTTCTGCTTTGGGGGCAGGGTTTAGGGTTTGAGATGGAAATAATCGAAATATGGTGGTGGGATTGGTGTTCAGACATTAATTGTAATAAATTATTATAAACAACTTATAAGTTATTATTATTATATTGCTATATAATATTATATAGAGACGTTACTGGCGCCTGCTCTAGCAAATCGAAGATCAACGGGACTACAAGTAATACAACTGATAATATTATATATTATATAGTATATATGACACTATATACTATATATTATGTTATACTATATATTATGTTATATTATATAATTATTATAAGTTATTGTTATAAAATTATTATAAACAACAGCATAGAGAATTCATAGCCTTAAAACTAGTTTTACAAGAAGAATTAAAGAAGCTTCTTTAAAGGACAGGAAAACTTCTCAGCATTTGGCATTGAGTATGGCACTCACTCACGGTGCTTATGCTTCCCTTCACTTGATTAAGGAAGGCATGTTTACTCCGAGCTTGCTAAGGAACGTAAGCATTTTCAATAATGAATTAATGTCTCATTTATACCGGATATGCTATGTCTTATTAACCTTTTCAATACTCTCTTTCTTAGGATAAAACGCTTTCTACTCTTTTTTTGGGGGGAGGGAGGGTTGGGACACACCTGGAGTGCTCAGGGCTCACTCCTGGCTCTGTGCTCAGGGCTCACTCCTGGCCGTGCTCACGAGACCATATGGGGTCTTGGGAATTAAACTCTGGTTTGCTAGGTCAAGGCAAATGCCCTACCTACTGTACTATCATTCCGACCAACACGTTCTACTTTTACATGAGTATTCAGATTTTTCCCTTTATCTTTCCCTATTTCTCCTTACTCTTATTAAATTTTACATGTAATTGGCTTTACCTATTTTATGCGACTCTAAAATATATTAGCAAAGAATTAAAAATTTTTTATTAATGACAGGGAAGACAGGATTATTACCATGAGTCACAAGTACAAAATAGGGTAAATGCGATATATTTTAGCTATAACAGTTGAAAACTTATCTATGGCATTATATACATTAAATGATTTAATTTTTTTTATTTACATATAGCAATCAAGCATCACAAAAGAACTTTCGTTGATTTAGTTTCTTACAACTGCATTTGCTATTCCTCTAAATTTTCTTGAAGCAAGTAATATGCAATAAGTTTGTTTTGTGCCTGCTAAGGGGGCAGGCTTGGGGTGAGGACGGAGGGAGAGAAGGAAACTGGGGACACTGTTAGAGAGAGGTCGCATGGTGGTGGGATTGGAGTTGGAACATTGTATGCCTAAACAACTGCATTATGAATCACTGTATCACTGTATCACTGTCATCCAGCTGCTCATCTATTTGCTAGAGCGGGCACCAGTAATGTCTCCACTGTGAGACCTGTTGTTACTGTTTTTGGCATATCGGATAAGACACAGGTAGCTTGTCAGATTCTGCCGTGAGGGCGAGATACTCTCGGTAGCTTGCTGGGCTCTCCGAGAGGGGCGGAGGAATTGAACCCCGGTTGGTCGAGTGCAAGGCAAACGCCCTACCCGCTGCTCCAGCTCGCATTATGAATAACTTTGTAAATTACAATGTTTTGGTAAACATAAAAATTTAAAAAGAAGTTATGTATGGTATGCCATAAACCTTTACTTATTTTCTATAAAAATCACTAAAATACAGTTTTTTTGTTCATAAATTAAATATGAGTAGTTATTACCCTTTGATCTTTTGTGATAGTTTCAAAACCTGTAAGGTGATTTAAAAACAGTAACAGCCACATTAAAACCAAGCTAGCCTGAGATTTCACTTCCTTCCATAGTCAGGATCTGTGCCCGTTGGTCAGCATGAAGTTACAGAAGACAGATCTTTGCCCTCATACCCCTTAAAGATTTAGTACGATAGTACAGAGGGTAGGGTATGTGCTTTGCACGTAGTGGATCCAGGTTCAATCTCCAGCATCCCATATGGTCCCCCGAGCACCACCTAAGTGCAGAGCCAGGAGTAACCCCTGAACATCGCTGGGTGTGAGGCAAAAAAAAAAAAAGGGGTGTGTGTGTAAAATCTCTAGAGAGGAAAATGTTGCAGGCAGATAGGTGGTGGGGGGGCCTGGTCATGTACGTTTTGGAAATAACAAAACTTAGAAAGAGACTGTGGAGCCTGATGACCACATTACTTTGAAGGACAAATCCTGAGCTCTTCGGAGAGGAGAAACTGAGGCACCAGCCAGCTGAAGAACTTCAAGGTCCCACCCTGAGAAGAAGGAGAAGCTACAGAAGAAGCAATGAGATTATGAAGAAACCGTCAACAGTCAGTTTCCCAGTGACAAGGCCCTGGTTAGCTTTTTCGGATGCAGAGGACTCCAGGAAAAACGCATTTGGAGGAACTGTATAAAACCTCCCGGCACGAGTCATCTGGGGCTTGCTCTTCAAGCAGTGTTCTCCCCTGAACGTGGGTCTCACTGGCCTGTCTCTGTGCCATTGCTTGCTTTTTCCACTCTGGAGATGCCTGTGTTCTCTCTTGAACATGTACTTCCTGTCTTTCTCTCCTCTCACATCTTTCTAAGTAAGTTTTGCTCAATAAAAACTACTTTGTTTCACTTTTAAAAAAGCAACAGGGGCTGGAGCTATAGCACAGCAGGTAGGGCATTTGCCTTGCATGCAGCTGACCCGGGTTTGATTCCCAGCATCCCATATAGTCGTCCGAGCACCACCAGGAGTGATTTCTGAGTTCATGAGCCAGGTGTTACCCAAAAAGGAAAAAAAAAAGTAACAAACAGATGGAAATAAATGTTAAAGTTTAGCGAGCACACAAAAACACTGACAGATATGAACTTATGGCACATCAAGTTCAAACTCCTTATATTTTAGATAAGCGCCTGATGCCCAAAAAGAAATAAATTACTTCCCAACTTAACACGTTAAAAGAGATGGAAGAGAACATCATCAAAACTAATTGTTGGTATTACTATTTTTCTCCATTAATCATTTCATCTAACTTTGTTGAGTCCATGGGTGATAAAGTTTTATTCCTTATATCATATCTATCCAAATCCTTTAAATATTAATCTAAATTTAAAACATATATGTAGACAACTTTGGACTGACAGTTTGTGTACCTACAAAGCAACTCTTCTAAATTTAGGACTATGATTTGAGTCTATCTACAAACAGCTGTGGGCTTCTTACAGAGACAACTTTTTCTCTCTTTCAAAGGACAAATTAGAAAACTATATGACATGATTAAAATTCCCCAAAACTAGAGTTTCAAATTATCTACACTATCCTCTCCAAGAGCTAGAAATTCTCATTGAAGACTGAGGTCAAATTTTCACTTTATCTTGAGGCATCAATGCTTAGTTTCCCTATAAGCAAAAAGGACAATTGTAAGTCTATACCTCATGGGGTTATGGGAGATTATAAGGAAAAGTGCCCTGTGACCAGTAGAAATGCTAGACTATAAACATTATAATTATCCCTATAAATATTATACTAAAAGATGAAAGTTGAACATTTAAAGCCCCATATACCATCCTAATCCAGGTAAGACCCAGTATGAGTCAGTTTCTGCTTTTGAAGATGAACAGAGTAGAAGATATGGATTTATTATTTTAGAGTCTTGAAAACAAAGCATTGTATTTTCACAAACTTCTGAAATGGTCTCATCATCCACTGTAAATTAAAAATATATATTCACATACAAACTGTGAAACAAAATAATAATGATTAGGGCTAGGGGGTTCCCTAGAAATGCAGTAGTCCCTAGGATTAAAGAAAAATCCAATGTCACCAGGAAGGTGTAATAATGTGGCCTACAAATGAGAAGAAATAACAAAAATGAGCCTTATTTCTTGGGGATAGAATAAGTGATGTCATCAAAAGGCCAGCGGAGTGACACTGAATGATCCCAAAGGGTAGGCCACCTCAAAGCTTGGTTCCCATGAGTATAGCTGTAGGAGGACACATTTAGCTTCTCCTTGGCTTCCCACCATTCTGCTTCTTTCAGGGTAACCTCAGCTCAGTCTTAAAAGGCCCAGTTTGAATGTCTTCAAAGAGCACTTCCCAAAGCAGTATTCACGTAGTGCTTGTTGTCAGCACTCATTAATGTCGCCCTGGCAAGAAGCTAAGCCTGAGGGTCCCAACCAAGTCCCCAGTCCTGCACTTGATGAAGAGCAAGTAGTTTAGCAAATAGTTAGCTCTACTTGGAGCCATAGAAACCGAGAGATAAACAGAAAAGATCACCTCAGTGACAGGCCTCAGATGAAAGGAAAGATCTGTTGTGCTGTAATAAGAAGTGCCACATGGAGGAAAAGAATGAAGAAATGAGCAAGGCAGTGCTGTCTTCAATCCAGCCAGGGGCTAATTCTTCCCCCTCCAAAGATTTTTTTTTTTTTTTTTGGTTTTTGGGTCACACCCGGTGATGCACAGGGGTTACTCCTGGCTCTTCACTCAGGAATTACCCCTGGCGGTGCTCAGGGGACCATATGGGATGCTGGGATTAGAACCCGGGTCGGCCGCGTGCAAGGCCAACGCCCTACCCGCTGTGCTATCCAAAGATTTTTTTTTCCAGCCCCTCCAAAGATTTTTTTAATTGAACCACTGTGAGATAGACCGTTACCAAGCTGTTCATGATTAGGTTTCAGTCACACAATGTTCCAACACCCATCCCTCCACCAGTGTACGTTTCCCGCACCAGTGTCCCCAGTTTTCCTCCATTCCATCACCCCACCCGACCCTGCCTCTATAACAGCCACCCTCCCTCTCTCCTTCTCTCTCTCTCTCTCTCTCTCTCTCTCTCTCTCTCTCTCCCTCTCCCCCCTCCCCCACTTCCTTCTCTCCCCTTTCCCTTTTCTTTTCCCTGTTTTGGGCATAGTGGTTTGCAATACAGATACTGAAATGTTGTGCATATTCCTTTACCTTCTTTTAACAGAGTTCTTGTCTAGCGTGATCATTTCCAACTATTATTATCATACTGGTTCCTTCTCTATCTTATCTACCTTCTATCCCCCACACCTGTAGTATATTCCAATGCCATGGACTCTTTTTATAAGGCATAGGAATTAACACTGCTAGAGAGGACTGGAGGAGACAGGAGAGAAAAGACAGAAATAAAGACCTCTGCACAAGTTTGTGTCTCTGCAATTCTTTACATTTAGTTGCAAGGCATATGTATTACTTCCTTAAATCTTACATCATTCAGGGAGTGGGTGGTGGTGGTAGTGGTGGTGGTCCACAGTCTACAAATACTTTTGAAAGAGTGTATTTATCAAAAGTTTACTGGTTATTCACAAAAAAACATGAAACAGCAACATTATGAACTACTTGAACTTAACATTAACAAAATGCTGCAGATAAAAGAAGATGCTTCTCTCAAACAAAGCTAATAATTCAATATTGGCAAGAGGGTAAAGTGGGTAAGCTTTAAAATGTACATATTTTTTAACTCAACAGTTACTAACCCTAAGGAAGTAACTGAACACAAATACACATAACTATGTAGAAGTTTGTGCTCTGCACAATGAACTGCTTCCTACCAGAAAAACTTGGAAACTATCTAAATGTTCATCATACACAGAAACTTTTATCTATGTGATATTAAGCAGTGCAAACAATATTTTATGTGACTAAATCTCTCAATAAAAAATAACCCTCAAAATGTACCTAGATTTTAAAAAAAGGGCAATAAAATATATAGTCTGAAACAACTTATGTAAAATTTTACCATTTAACAATGGCTACTGCTAAGCATAGAATTTCAAATGGTTTTTATCATTTCTTCCTTACTATTTTTTTCTGTATTTAAACATTTAAACTGAGATTGGATCCTTCAAATGCTAATAAAGAATATGAAAGAATATTGCAATTTTAAACAATAAGGCCCACTGGCATCCAAATACCTTTTCTTGCATAAACATGGTATGCCACAGACCAGGTGACATGATGATTTGTCCCTACTTCTCTTTCTTTCCTTTCTTTCTATTCTTTATTTATTCTTTTTGTTTGTTTCTTCTTTTCTTTTTGGGACACACCCAGCAATACTGCACAGGGGTTACTGCTAGCTTTGCACTCAGGAATTACTTTTGGCGGTGCTTGGAGGACCATATGGGATGCTGGGAATCGAACCTGGGTCAGCCTCGTGCAAGGCAAACACCCTACCCACTGTACTATCACTCCAGCCTCTCTTTACTTATTCTTAACTTACATTTAGCTTACAGACTATTTCCACTTATTTATACTTCATTTAGTATTTGGGGAATAGAACTCTTCTTTTTCCAAGCAATGCTCTAGGCGTCTGGAGATTACTCCTAGTGGTAGTTGGTCAATTATTGGGCCCAGAGACATGCTGCTTCAGCTAAAGTTGTTGAAGGTCACTGAGACGACTCCAGGGGTCCCCGGGTGCTGCCAGGGTCATATCCAGAAGTACATGGAGGGCTATGTGGTTCTGCGGAGAACAAACTGCGATCCTAGAGCACAGAAGCCATGCACCCCTGACCACTCAGCTATGTCCTGGCCCCTGAAATTTCTTTGTGCATTTTATTTATTTAGAAAACACTTATTTAGTAATTACTCTGTTCTAGGCACTATTGTGTTTTACAAATATTACCTAATCCTTATATATTCTCTAAAAGATGGGACTAATAATAATAATAATAATAATAATAAGGCCTATAATAGCAAGTATTATTACCTCATCCTCATTTTTACAGATTGAAACAATGACACAGAGAAAGATTAAATAACCCCAAATCATATAAACCAACAAACCCTGGATAGTGTTTGCTCTTCAACACTCAATCATATGGCATTTATTTTAGTTGATCTTATTAGGATTTTGGCCATTAGATCTTATCCTTAGATTAGGATTAGATCTTATAGGATTTTGGGCATTCGTTGGATCATAATATATTAATTAAGATATCAGTTTTATCTTCCCTGGTTACACAAGTTGGCATGTTTAGAAATACTTTCCTTTAACAGGTACAAAAATTTACATATAACAATTTTATTAGCTGTTTTCCATAACTAGCTTAAACCTAAGCTGGTTACTTCGATACCAACTAAATTCATGTTTACATATGTGTGTATATATATATGTGTGTGTGTATATATATATGTATATATATATATAAATAAATATTCTAGTTGGGATACATTCTTTAAATACTTTTCTCCAAGCAAAAAAAGTTACTTGTTGGGGCTGGTGAGATAGTATAGCGGGTGGGGTATTTGCCTTGTATACAGTGACCCTAGTTTGATCCCTGGCACCACACATGGTCCCTACAGTCCACCAGGAGTGATCCCTGAGAGCCAGGGGGAAGCCCTGAGCACAGCTGGGTATGACCCAAACCCCCCCAAAACAAAAAATGTCACTCATTAAGGTATTTTGGGAAAAAGCTGATGCTATCACTAAATAAATGATTTGTCTTTAACTAAATAAAATTACTTGCCAGCTTAAAATACTAAAGGTGGGGGTAGGGGAGAGAGCACAGCAGGCAGGGGGTTCGCCTTGCATGCAGCAGACCTGGTTTTGACCCCCGGGATCCCATATGGCCTGCCGGGCACCACCACGAATGACTCCTAAGTGTAGAGCCAGGAGTAGTCCAGGTGTGACCCCAACACAAACAAGTAACAACACAAACTGGGACCAGAGTGACAGTACAGCAAATGCCCTACCTGCTGTACAATCACTCTGGCCCCTAGCAGGGTTCCCTTTTCTTAAACATTTTTGGTATTTCCTGTCTTTGTATGTTAGCTATTCTGACAGATGTGAGGTATTACTTCACTGTAGTTTTGACTTGTATTTTCCTGTGATCACTGATGTTTAGCACCCAAATTCAAAGTCTGTTCACTACTTTTGCTGCCCCCACTATCACCCTCATTTGGTCTTTCACGTGGTAACTGAGATTTCTACTAGTTCTATGCCACTCAGCAAAGAAGGCTATTTTCATCCACAGTGGCAGGTACTTGAAAACTACTAGAAAAGTGCTAAAAATAAGACACTTTGCTCTATTCATGTTCAGTCAGTATCCAATGTAGTATATACACAGACACACACAGACACAGACACACACAAACACACACATACCCTTTAGACAACACAGACAGGAAGAAGGTAAGCAGGCCTCACCAGTCCTCTCAGTTCTCCAAACAGCATTTGAGGGTTTCTATTTGCAGGTCTGTCTTTCTAAGTTTGTACTTTCAAAGCTGGGGCTGGACAGATCCCAAATACTGAAGTAACAAATATTACTAAATTCTGTCATTTCCTCCAACAAAAAAGTGATTTTTCTACGACTTCTGGTTGTGATGAAAGGTTCTATTGACTATTCAAATCCTCAACCAAGTTATGGATTCAGTATTAAATGACTTCACTCCTTTTTTCTGGCACTTTAACACATGCCAATGCTTTCATCCACCTCCACTAAGGTGGCTTATAAATTACTGAGGTGGGACCATTTTAACAGTATGATTTGTTCACATCTCTAGAGTATAAATGAGAGTGACTGAACATATAAACCCCCATTGACACAATGTGTACTGATACAAATGAACACAAAATAACCCATTAAAACTTAGAAATATGTTATTGATGTAAAAAAAAGTTAAACCATAAGAGTGATTCTTAGATTTGCTCTAAGTCAAAATATAATAAAACAAAGTAAAACAAAGGCAGTGAAGCCAAAGAGAAATAAAACATTCCCCACAAAAGACTAAGAGATAAAATCAAGTTGAAGTGAAAAAAGAAAAAGTTAAAGGCCACAAATTTTCTGTTTCTAAAGACTCAGAAGAGACTTCCTGAGTAAATTCCAAAGCCTAAGAGTATGTTTTAGAAATTATTGTCCTCTCCTTTTAAAATGACCACAAAACCACTCACACACACACACACACACACACACACACACACACACACACAGAGACAAGATACCCTTATTTTATGTATGTCGAGGGGTTTCCCTCTTGGTCTTATTCTCTCTCCTTTCTTTCTATAAAACTCTCCTCTGCCTTAAACTCAGTCTGCTCACTTTTTGACCACGTCTAAGCTTGTCCTTTCCCAGGTTGTGACAATGGTGGTCAGAAGTGTGAGACAGGCCCTGAAATTGAAATCCTATTTCTTACACTGTTTTCTGCCAAAAGTGGAGTACCAGCTTTCATCAGTCGTGGGAAAAAGGGCACATAGAAAGATGAGTCATGGGCAGAGATGGTAAGCAAGGCTGGTTTCTTGGAGTCAAAGACAGGAGCTGGAGGGTGAGTAACTATAGAAGCAGCATAACCTGGAGGGCAGCGAATGACGCTATGAAGCAAATGAATACAAGGAAGGGCTACAGACTGAAAACTTGATACACTATCATGAAAGAAAAAAAATCTTAAAAAAAAAAGACAACCAAACTGGGGTAGGAGCAATAGTACAGAGAGGGGGGGGACCTTGCCTTGTATGTGGCCAACCCAGTTTGACCCCCAGCACCCCA
The DNA here is from genome assembly GCF_027595985.1 of Sorex araneus. Classification (NCBI taxonomy): domain Eukaryota; kingdom Metazoa; phylum Chordata; class Mammalia; order Eulipotyphla; family Soricidae; genus Sorex; species Sorex araneus. Next base: position 268,407,361 of record NC_073313.1, on the reverse strand, counting down.
TATGGTCTCCCAAGCCCTGCCAGGATCCCTGAGCACAGAGGCAGGAGTAAGTCCTGAGTGCGGCTGGGTGTGAACCTAAAACAAGCCAAATTAAGAGAAACAGTAAGTTGGATGAGGGGTGAATAGCAAAGATGACACCACATAAGAGAAAAATTCTAGATGAATTAGGAATGAATAACTATTCAGTCAGGCTTTAGACTCATACAGATAGAATGTAATGGGTTCAGAAAAATAAAAGCATCAGAAAACTTAATTTTCTATGAAAGAGAGTAGTCTATGATTATAAAATTGTAATGTCTTTAATAAAAGTCTAACCGAATTCTCATCCATAAGGTACTCCAACTGGATAAATGCCCACATGAAAACAAAATCTTGAAGCCAATGCTTTACAACTAGAAAACACAAAGAATGCTAAATGGATGCAGCAAATTTCCTTACCTAAACACAGGCATTTAATGCTTTCTATCTGGGTGATGTTGAAAACCCACAAAAAGACCAAGATGGGCTCCGTCTCTTCTTTTGGACCCTTGGTTAAGAAGGGTATTAGATAACAAACGTCCAAGGATAGCTAAAACAATTCTTGGGAAAAAGATGATGGGAGGCATCACCATCCCCAACCTCAAACTTTACTACAAAGCAGTAACAATTAAAACAGCATGGTACTGGAACAAAGGCAGAGCCGTAGACCAATGGAACAGGGTGGAATATCCCTACACACAACCCCAAATGTATGACCATCTAATCTTTGATAAGGGAGCAAGAGATGTGAAGTGGAGCAAGGAAAGCCTCTTTAACAAATGGTGCTGGCACAACTGGACAACCACATGCAAAAAAATGGGTTTAGACCTTGACCTGACACCATGCACAAAAGTCAGATCAAAATGGATTAAAGACCTCAACATTAGACCACAAACCATAAGGTACATTGAAGACAAGGTCGGCGAAACCCTCCACGATATTGAAGATAAAGGTATCTTCAAAGGTGACACGGAACTAAGCAATCTAGTAAAAACAGAGATCAACAAATGGGACTACATTAAACTAAAAAGCTTCTGCACCGCAAGAGATACAGTGACCAGAATACAAAGACTATCCACAGAATGGGAAAGGATATTTACACAATACCCATCAGATAAGGGGTTGATATCAATGGTATATAAAGCACTGGTTGAACTCTACAAGAAGAAAACATCCAACCCCATCAAAAAATGGGGCGAAGAAATGAACAGAAACTTTACCAAGGAAGAAATACGAATGGCCAAAAGGCACATGAAAAAGTGCTCTGCATCACTAATCATCAGAGAGATGCAGATCAAAACAACTTTGAGATACCACCTCACACCACAGAGACTAGCACACATCCAAAAGAACAAAAGCAACCGCTGTTGGAGAGGATGTGGGGAGAAAGGGACCCTTCTTCACTGCTGGTGGGAATGCCGACTGGTTCAGCCCTTCTGGAAAACAATTTGGACGACTCTCAAAAAATTAGATATTGAATTCCCATTTGACCCAGCAATACCACTGCTGGGAATATATCCCAGAGAATCAAAAAAGTACAATCGAAACAACATCTGCACATGTATGTTCATCGCAGCACTGTTTACAATAGCCAGAATCTGGAAAAAACCCGAATGCCCCAGAACGGATGACTGGTTGAGGAAACTTTGGTACATCTATACAATGGAATACTATGCAGCTGTTAGAAAAAAGGAGGTCAAGAATTTTGTAGTCAAGTGGATGGGCATGAAAAGTTTCATGCTGAGTGAAATGAGTCAGAAAGAGAGAGACAGACATAGAAAGATTGCACTCATCTATGGTATATAGAATAACAGAGTGGGAGACTAACACCCAAGAACTGTAGAAATAAGTACCAGGAGGTTGACTCCATGGCTTCGAGGCTGGCCTCACGTTCCGGGGAAAGGTCAACTCAGAGAAGCGATCACCAACTACATTGTAGTCGAAGGCCATGTGGGGGAAGGGAGTTGCGGGCTGAATGAGGGCTAGAGACTGAGCACAGCGGCCACTCAACACCTTTATTGCAAACCACAACAGCTAATTAGAGAGAGAAAACAGAAGGGAATGCCTTGCCACAGTGGCAGGGTGGGGTGGGGGGGAGATGGGATTGGGGAGGGTGGGAGGGACACTGGGTTTACGGGTGGTGGAGAATGGGCACTGGTGAAGGGATGGGTTCCCAAACTTTGTATGAGGGAAGTATAAGCACAAAAGTGTATAAATCTGTAACTGTACCCTCACGGTGATTCTCTAATTAAAAATAAATAAATTAAAAAAAAAATAAAGTAACTGAATTCTCTGAAGATATTAACTCTTCAGAGAATCTAATATCAAAAAAAAAAAAAAAAAGAAGGGTATTAGAGATCTGCCAAAGGCACTAACTGATTACTCCATTAATAACCCCTGATGCAAAATGAGTCCCTAAAAGTGACCTAAGAGAAGAAAGTTGTATGAAAAGAAGGCTATTAATATGAAGCTACAGGAGCAGCTACTGGGCTCACGAGTACAAGTAAACAACAACTTAACAACCGACTTCTGAGGTCAGTAGCATTCCAATTTAGGCCCTCTGCTTCTCTGCAGTAAAATGGCACAGAATAGTATTATGATACAACAACAATGAAACATTGTGGATTACCACTGAAACTGGCAAATCAAAAAGTCAACCATATTTCATATGCAGCAAGCATGTGGGGAGCAGCCAAGGAAGCAGGCTATAAGTGGGAGGGCGAGGCTGAAGAGGAGTTTCTTACCTGTGCTATATTTTTGTTCAGAAGATAGACTCCATAGTCAAACTGCAACTTCTCACCGCCTTTTGGGTATAATGGAAACCTACAAAAGATAAAGTTGAATTAGGTTTCCAAAACTTAAATGAAGCGATTTCCATTTTGTTGACTGAGGTGGAATTTCTTGGATATAGCATAAATATCTGAAGAACACGTATTGAATCACTTAGTAATCATCATAGCAACCTTATTATCTCACATTTTCATAACACTGGTTAAATCAGCACAAGGATACATTGTTTCAAGGAAAAACAAGAATAGGGATGCCACAAAAAATGAACAGATGAAGTGACCCACCAATCCCAAGGACTTGAAACCCTAGCACCAATAAGTAAAATTTTATAAAAATGCATTTATATTCTCAGAGGTGCCTGTTTATCAGATGTCACTTCTCCAAGACAATGCAGCCCTTGCCACAGAACTCTCTTGAGACTTTCCATTTTACCCTGGCTCAATGAGGCATGAGGCCTGTGGATCTTTATAAAGATGATGGGCTGTTTTAGGGAGTAAGTTTCTCTCACCCATTTCCCTTTCCTTACTCCTGCAAATGAAGGAAAGGTTAGAATATACTTACATCATAGTCAATTTCCCTGATTCTTACAACCAAGCATACTTTTCAATCCTCTGAAAGAGGAATGAATTAATCACAATTTAAATAAGTTCCAGAAGAAAACTTCACCTGCCTTAGTTTTGCAATGTATGATTGGTCTCAGAATAAAATAGGGCGGGGTGTGGCTCATTGATAGAGCACACATATGGGATAAAGTAGAAGAATCTCCAGATCCTAAAGTTCTAAATGTCATTTATAAACCATGACATACAGACTCTCTGTAGAGATCTCCAAACCCATAGAAATGGTTTCAAGTCTGGGAAGTCAAAAGTAAAATAATAAATATTTTAAAAATTAAGGCACTAAACTGCTGAAAAATGAATTTTAAAGCATCAACTTTATTATGCTGTTAGTGTAACTATATACAGCCTTAAGGTATAATATGCAGCCTTAAGAGAAATAATCTAAAGCTTAAAGTCAAAGATTCAAGAAGAGCAGATTTTACATTAATTTTGTTTTCAAATTCTTAAAGTATCACTTCAAGTTAAGCTATATACCTGGTCATTTCACATTCATCTTATTTTGTAAGAATACATGGATTTGCAGAATACATGGATTTGCAGATCTTTCAGCAGTCTATAAAAACAAAACCTATTTCGGGGGTAAAGCCTATTTATCATCAGAAGATACAGTTATCTTATTTCAATACAAACAAAAAATCACATTAGTAAACTATGTTTAGGTAAGAATGTGTGGTTACTTAAGTGTAAGAAAAATGTCCTTAGCACCACAAATAGGAATCACTAATGGAGAAACTATTTATTTCCTGCTTTTACCTTCACACAATAAAGGCAGTTAGAGTAACAAATAGTCAATTCTTCTTCAGATTAGTTTAAATTGTCACCAAATTGAAAATATGACTGAATCTACATGGCACAGAAGAAATAACTGGGAAAGCAATAAATATGTGTGAAGGTGGTTTGGACCAGTCTACTACATAAAGGTTATGATGTGACTATCAAAAATCCTTAATGTGACCCCAGACCGTATTAACAGACAGGGGAGCCGGGGATGTGTCAGTGCCAATACCTCATACTGGCCTGAATAGACCAAGATATCTATTCTCAGAATAAATGTGGTTTTTATTCATTTATTTATTTAAAAAAATTATTCTTTTGAGTCACTATGAGATATATAGTTACAAAGCTGTTTATGATCAGGTTTCAGTCATACAATGATCCAACACCCATCCCTCCACTAATGTCCCTTTAGCACTGCCAATGACCCCATTTTCCCTCCCACCACTCTCCCACCCCTCAACCTACCTCTATGGCAGACTGTCTCTCTCTCTCCCTCCCTCCCTCCCCTTGACCCCCTTTTCTGGGCACCATGGTCTGTAAGACAGATATTATGAGATTATTGTGTTTGTTCCTTTGAGGCAGGCTTCCAACTACAGACTAATCCTCCTTGTCCTTGTTTTTAAAGTTCATAGAGAAGTAACTAGAACCTTTCTTAAGCGTTATGTTTCTTAAAGGTTTTATAATAATCTCATTTGGTTATGAAAGATGAACAAAGAAACATATTATTTCAGTGTTTTGTTATTTAAAAGGTACTGTCTGGGGCTGGAGCAATAGCACAGGGGGTAGGGCATTGCCATGCATGCGGCTGACCTGGGGTTCAATCCCCGTCATCCCATATGGTCCCTGAGCACTGGCAGGAGTGATTCCTGAGTGCAGAGCCAGGTGTATCCCCTGAGCAAAGACCCCAAAACAAAACAAAAAAGTACTGATTTATCTTGGTTGCCTGCTCAGTGGAGGAGATATGATACTATTAGGTCTTAAATTATAAACTCAGTATTGTTTTCTATTGGTTCTGGATTCTTTATAAGGACAATTAAGATGATTAGAAGAAAAGGAGGCAGTTTTGAGAGAAATGGTGGAAGAAACCAGTGTGAATATGGGTGGCCGGAAAGAAAGGAAAGGAGAACACAGACAATGGGACTTGGATTTGGGAGTGGGGGGTGCAGTCATGGCTCATGTCACATTAACTAATCTGTAAGTTATAAGTTACTTGGGAACGAATTGAAAGAGGTAGGTAAAAATTGAGAGAGTCAAGGATAACATCAGAAAGAAAGTGACTTCACCTGTGATCTTAAGGAGGGGCTGATGCAAGAAAAGCAGAATTCCAATAGGAGGAAGCAGCATATGTAAAGACTGCAGGGGACTGCACCTTAGCCCATGGGGCTGATCAAAGGGATGGGTGACAAAAGAAACAGCTGAAACTGGTTAGGAATGTAGATTAGACAAGACTCCCTAGAGCAGGGGTTCTCAAACAACTCCTAATAACAGGGTTGAGAGCGAACTACAGCATGACAACCATCTGAGAGTGAGACCCAAATTCAATAGTTTTAAGTTTGTGCAGGTGATACCTGAGTGAATCAACTTTGAGACCAACTGCTTTAGACCAGACAGTGATTCTCCGAGTGGGAGATCCTGGCAGGGGTGGGTGTGTGCTGGAACCATACAGGGGGCGGGTGCACAGTAGTAGACTTGGGTGCAATCGGGGAGTAATTTCTATATGTTTATTGTTTCAGGGCGGGGTGCTAAGCAATTTTTGCCCTGCTGAAAAGGGGGAATTGGGACATGTAAGTATTGAGATTTCAACTCTAGGCCTGTCTAATTTGTTTTCCTAAGAGAACTTGGAAATAAAAGCAGGACTTGAAACAAAGGAACAATTTACTTAGATATGCAACTGACACATTCCTTACTTAAAATTTTCTCCTTGGGGCTGGAGTGATAGCACAGCCAGTAGGGTGTTTGCCTTGCACGTGGGCAACCCAGGTTCGATTGCCAGCATCCCATATGGTCCCACGAGCACTGCCAGGAGTAATTCCTGAGTGCATGAGTCAGGAGTAACCCCTGTGCATCTCGGGGTGTGACCCCAAAAGCAAAACAAAACAACAAACAAACAAAACTTTCACCTTGAACATTTCTCTACAGTGAGAATTTGCATTTTGGAAACAACATGATGATTGCAGTGGAGAATAGGCCAGAGAAGGTAGTAGTAGTCTCAAATAAGAGATCATGGTGGCTTCAACTAAAGTGATAAGAGAGGAAATGGAAAAGACTGATTTGGAACGCTTCGGGGAGATTATTGTAAAGATATGGCCATGAGGGAGATGTGGAGAATGATAATGACAAACTATGAATAACTGTTTTTTTTCTAATAGGGCTAAAACAATCCTGGAGCAATAGCACAGTGGGTAAGACATTTGCCTTGCATGTGATCGACCCTGGTTTGATCTCCGGCATCCCATATGGTGCTCCCAGCACCATCACGAGTGATTCCTGAGTGCAGAGCCAGGAATAACCACCGAGCATTGCTGGGTGTGACAAAAAAAGCAAAATAAATAAATGAATAAATAAAATATAGGGCTACAACCAGCAGAGCTTGGGGGCTGTAGAGTGCCAGGGGTCAAACTCACAGGGGCAAGAGTAAGGTTTGCTGAAATAGTAGGCCATAAAAATCTAACTGGATTAAAAAACAAAAAACAAAAACAACAACCAAGATTTGAAGCTCATCTAGAGGAGCAAAGAATGAGTTACAGGAGAGAAAACAAACAGAAAAAAGCTGGAATCAGGTTTTGGATGTAGACTGAATTGACAACACGGGTCAGAGTGCAACGAAAATGATGGCATTCAAGGTTTCTGATTACAAAGATCAGAAAACAAGAATCTAGGGTGCTGGATGAATCATCCACTGATGTGTAGTGTCATCCATTACAATAGGTATGAGCTGCAAACTGGGATGATTTCATTAAGTATCTTCCAAACATTGTATTACATTGGATATTAACTTGGAGAACTTCTGGTTATACTCTCACACCAATAAAGGCACACACTTCCTTTTCTGAACTCCAAATACTTCAAAATTTGCCTTTGGACACAATGAGTGTTTCCAAACTCTGTGGGGCTTCATATTCCTGTTTAAGCAGGAGATTAAAAATAAATAATAATAGCAACGTGCAATTTTTCTTTTATGCACTATCTTATTATTCTAGTGTAGAATTACAGGTAAAAATTTTCATATTAAAAATATTTGTAATCAGACCTGAATAAGGTATAGAAATACAAGTCTTGTTTAACTGTTGCTTGAAGATGAACACTTAGAAATTGCAGAGGTCATTAACAACAAACTGTAAGGAAGTCTATATAAAGAAGAACCAAGTTTTGAAAAAGAAGGCTACAGAAAATGACAGATAATATTACACTGCTATAAGAAATAGAAAATACATTGATTTTAATGTTTCAATAGTTTTTTTTTTTTAATTTTTGCTTTTTGGTTCACACCTGGAGGTGCTGAGGAGTTCCTTCCTCCTGGCTCTGCACTCAGGAATTACTCCTGGCGGTGCTCAGGGGACCATATGGGATGCTGGGAATCAAACCTGGGTCGGCCGCGTGCAAGGCAAACGCCCTACCCGCTGTGCTATCGCTCCAGCCCCTGTTTCAATAGTTTTCAAGAGCTACAAAAGTGTCCTAAAGCAGTGATGAAAGAATATTAAAATTCACTCATTTAATCTTTCTATCTCTGATTTTTGCAGAACAATAATCTTTGGAATTTTTTGTCTGCTTATTTGTTTTACTAATTATGATAGAAATTTGATGATTTTCTGTGGAAGAGGATTTAAGGGGAATTTATTTTTCATTTATTTTGTTTGGGGGCCACACCCAGCTGTACTCAGGACTTACTTCTAGCTCTGCACTGAGGGATCCCTCTGGCCGAGTTAGGGGGACCATATCAGATGCAAGGATTGGACATGGGTCACCTGGTATAAGGCAGGCTCCCTAACAGCTACACTATCTCTCCAAACTTAATGGCAATTTTAACACAATGTATTCCCTTTTCTAAAAAATTTTAATAGTACTGACTTAAAAGTAGCTAAAAATTGATACTGCAAAAAACCAAAACAAAATGAAACAAAACCCCCCAAACAAACCTATATAGTAACTCTATCCCATGACCCACCCAGCCCCACCCCAACCACCATGTCTGAGGTGCTCAGGACTTGGCCCTGGTTTTGCTCTCAGGGATCACTTCTGGTAGGGCTCAGGGGACCAAACAAGGTGCCAGGGATCCAACCTGAGTCACGTATGTGCAAGGCAAGGGCTCTACCTGCTGTATTAATCCTTTGACCTTGGTATGCTGATTACAGTGATTGTCACACAAATCTACCCATGTACTTACATATTAGAACTGTACATATACAGAAAAGAGCAATTTTACTGATTATCAAAAGAATAAAAAAACAAGCAGTTAGATTCTTTTTTTTTGAAGTGTTAATATTATTTTAATTGAATCACTGTGATATACAGAGTTGCATAGCTGCTCAGGGTCAGGTTTCAGTCATACAGTGTTCCAACACCTATTGTCCACCAATAAACATTTCCCACCATCAATTTCCCTCCACCCAGTTTCCCATTTCCCACAACCCACTTTCTCTCCTGCCACCCTCTGCCAGCCAGTCTCTATGGCAGGCACTTTCCTTCTTTTCTGTCTCCCTCCCTCCCTCCCTCCCTCCCTCCCTCCCTCCCTCCCTCCCTCCCTTTCTCTCTTCTCTGTCCCTCCTTCCCTTCTTCACACTCTCCCCCACTCTCTACCACTCTCCCTCCTTCCCTTAAGGAGTTAGATACTTAATTTCTAAGCTTTATTGTGAAAAAAAATTTATGTGACTATCTGCCAAACAGAAATATTCTGTTTAAGATCCATATATTTAAAAGGGGTTTCAGAGGGCTGGAGAGAGGGTATAGGGGTTAAGGAGCTTCTCCTGCAAGTAGCTGACCCTGGTTCAGTCCCCAGCACCAAATATGGTCACTTGCGCACTGCCGGTAGTGACTCCGAGCAACGATGGTTGTGGCCCACACCAACTCTGCCAAAAGATGGTTGGAGAAATCAGAGAAAAGAGCTAACAGGAAATTAAAAAGAGGTAACAGAGCAGAAACAGCAAAGAAAAGGCAATTCTACTTTTTGGCATCTTACCCCAAAGGCAAAAAAAATTTTTTTTTATTAATTGTAGTACTATTCATGAAAACAATCCAAGTGTCCAGGAAAAGATGATTGGATACAGAAACTTACATACACACACACACAGTTCCACTGTAGAAATATGTAGAAATACACCATGGAATATTACTCATCTATAAGAAAAAATGAAATCATGTAATTTGTTGTCATGTGGATAGAATTGGAGAGTATCATGCTGAGTAAAGTCAGGAGAGTGACAGATGCAAAAAATGATCTCTATCCTATGTGGAATATACAGAAACATTGTATGGGAATTAACAAATGGTCAAAGATAACAGAACCTGAGGACTGGTCTGTGGCTTACTAAAGGGTGTGGGGAGGGGGATGGTGGGTGGGAAGGGGACTCTGAGACAATGGTCGAGGAAGTAGCTCTGTGGGAAGAGTTTGGTTGTGGAACTATGTGTGCATAAAACCCTATCACAGACAGTATTGTAATCACAGTGCTTCAAATTAAAAAAATGTAGAAAGAATTTAGTGGCTGAAGATGACTCCTTATTAGAATAAAAAAAAGGAATGTTGTGAAGAATCCTGGCCGGCGGGGGAACACAACGCTGGAGAATGCTCTGGGCCCCAAACCGAGCCCATAACACCAGGGTGCCCCAGATGGAGGAGGTGCAGTCTTCCCGCCTTCTCTAGATGGAATCCCGGAGACACTGAGCTTCTACAAACATGGCTCCGGTATGTGGGGTCCAGGACTACTTCTCCCAACTGCATGGGGGCACTGGAACCGAGAAGTTCCAGCCCGGCCTCCAGCCTGCCTCTGACCCTGGAAGTCACGCCTTCAACCCGCCCTTGGCGCCATCTTGCCGCACTCGGCAGTGAGGAATCCTGGCCGGCAGGCAATGCAACACCTTTCTTGATATACAAAGTGATATACAAACTGAGTAATGGAAAATAGATGATCTAGCATCTGCCCCTAGAAGGCAGGCTTGAATGATGGTGTTGAATATCCAAGCAAAATATAATGCCCAAAACTACAAAGAGAGCCTGAGAGGTGCACAAACCAAGTTCGGAACCCAGCGGCTTCTTGCAGAAGAAATGCCTCTAGACTGTCTCCTTGCCACCCCAGGAGGGGAAAGGTTTTTGTCCCTCGGCCTTTCTTTCTGGCGGCAGTGGCATGGTAACTGCCATCATTCAGAGCCCATAGGACGGAGGTATGAATTTGCAGTGATGGGGTGAGCAGGAAATCTCAGGATGGGGGGGGGTGGTACTGGCACTGCTCCCATCCAGAGGAGACCCTGAGTGGCTGCCCACAAATGGCTCCTCTGATCCTGAATGGCCATGATCCCAGAGGCACACAAACCAATTTCAGAACCCAGGGGCTTCTGGCAGAAGTCACTCTGGACTTCATTACTAAAATACCAGAAATCCAAAATCATATATTCTTCATTACCAGCAATAGAAAATATATCATCAAATGATGCCTCTTCGGCAGGTCTGATTGTTGGCGGAAAATTCCAAATAATAATAGTGGGTTTTCTGTCCAAACATTGAATATAATCAAAGTAAAGAGAGAGTAAAGTGAAAATCATCTGACACACAAGCATGGTGGGGATGGGAGGGGGGTATACTGGGGTACTTGGTGGTGGAACATGTGCACTGGTGAAGGGATGGGTGTTTGATCATTGTGTGACTGAGACTTAAATCTGAAAGCTTTGTAACCATGCTCAGGGTGATTCAATAAAAAAATTAAAAAAAAAAAAAAGAAGAAATGTTCCCGGGGTATGTTGCCGTCAGCAGGTCAACCTGCACCTGCAGAGCCAGTGCATCAGCAGTCTGATGGTGCCTTTAGGCTTCCTGATACCCCAAAACTGCCACTGTGTCTTTGGCTGTACCCCAACATTTGGGTATTAACCCTAAGTGTTTTAGGCTTCATCAGTGAACTGCCCCTTTTCCTCCTCCCAGAGAACGTTATTGAGGCCTTGCTAGGATCCCTAATTAGTTAAAGTTTATCTTTAACCTTTCCTTTGTATTTTAACTCATTGTCACAGTTTCCCAAGTCAGTCTTGATTACTTGTAAGTCCAAACTTTCTGGGATATCTGAACTTTGCATTTGTATTGCTTTGTATCTGAAGTGCTGTGTATCTGTACCTGTTTTTCTATTTCCCTTGTAGCCTTTTTATATTTTATTATAGAGCAATGTTGTTTGGTTAAACACAGAAAGATCATCAATGCCATGCTCCTAATATTTGGGAGTTGATTGACTCTGAGATATATCTACTCCTGGGCATAATTACTTGATCATAATTACTTGACTCAGGCTTCAGCTGCTATAGTTCCTAACACCCCAAAAGGGAGGTCCTGCTGTGGGACTGGGTTAGATTCGGCATGAATGGCAAAGCTACTCAAGCATTTAAATGGGACATTCTAGAAAGTATAAATGCTTGATCTTGATGCAAGCTGTTATGACTTAAGAGACAGGACCGCCATGGGGAAGGACAAGCTGAACTTGCACTTAGTCTGGGATTTACAGTAGAAGCCTTGCTTGCTGTCAAAACCCAGAGAAATAAATGTTAAAAAGCCCTGCTTGCCCTCAGAGTCCGGAGAACTAAGTTTTGTTTTGTTTCTTACTGTGTTTATCCAAACAACTGCAAGTATTGATAACATATAAAAACTAGAGGGAAAGATAAAAGCAATGTGGATGTCCCTGAGAGTGTCTCCTTGAGTTAATCTCCTCAAGAAAATTTCCTCTGCCAAATGTTTAACTATGTAAATGCTCAATCACACATATGTCTTTACCTCAAGTCCCCTCAGATGTTCTGTAAGTGTGCTAGCCGCTCTGCTAATGGGCGCTTTCACCATCAAGCTCTGACCCCCTATCTCCCTGTCTCTCTGTGTCTCTGCTGGGGAGACCTTGGATGTGGGGAGGCGGCTCTGGGCCACTGAATGCATGCACGGAGTAGCAGCAGCAGCACCCACATTTTACTTTGTGAACTTATACCAACAACTTGGAGACAGGTTTACCAAGAAATTAAATGACCAAAATGTAGGTGTGTGGGAACCATGGCCACAAACCACGTCTGGCTCAGCTACACAAGCTCACTTACTGGCCTTATTTCAGAGACCCATAAATAAATCTCAAAAGAGATCAAAAGTTGCAGTTAATCTTGAACCTGCTCATGACTGCACAGACCAGTGTGAATCGGATGGGGGCAGGTTGACCTGGTGGTGCCCGCCCAAGCATAGCCCCCAGCAGCCACTTGCTTCCACAAACCAAAATCACCGCCATACCCCTGGCCTGACTCCATAGTCTCAGGACAGACCTCACCAAGATATAATCTGCTGAAAAATCAGGTATACGGGTTTTGTGACTGAAATCTCCAGGCTTTCTCAAAGTTGGGGTGGGCTAACTCTGAGAAACCTCCCCTAACCTCCTTGTACTTCTGGAAACCTTGGCAGTCATATCCATACCCCAAAGCGGTCACCCAACTGAAAAGCTGCTCCAGCCTTATCGTCCCGATAAAAATACTGAATGCCCTGAACAAACACCATGACCTCTAAGCACCTGTACTGAAAACCATAATGCACAAAAGGAAAAGGAGAGAGAGAACAAGAAGGAAAGTGCCTCCCGTAGAGGGAGCCTGAGGGTGGTGGGGTGGCTGGGGTGTTGGGGGATGGTGATAGGGAAACAGGGGACATTGGTGGTAGGAAATGTGCACTGGTGGAGGGATGGGTGCTGAATCATTGTGTGACTGAAACCCAATTATGAATAGCTTTGTAAATGGGCTATCTCATGGCTATTCAATTAAAAAAATTTTAAAAAAGTAATGTGAAGCTCATGCCCAATTGAATCAGCTTAATCAATGGCTGAATAAATAGCAGTACTCCTACATAAAAAAAAAGAAAAAGAATGCACTCCTTTGTATGAAGAAGAGATAGAAGTCAATCACAGATACCTGTCAAGTGGATTAAATTTGGTAGGACAAGTAATGACAGTCTCACAAGAGTGAGGTAGGTATTGAGCCATACCTAGTGAGTCCTCAGGGATCATTTCTGGGGGTGCACAGGAGGCCAGATGTGGTGTTGGGGGTTAACTTGGGGTTGGCAACATGCAAGTCAAGTGCCTTAATCCCTGTACTATTTCTTCACTACACAGCAAGATTTTGTTACTATATTTTCTGGTTTGGGGACCATACCCAGCAGTACTCTGGGCTTACTCCTGGCTCTGCAATCAGGGATCCTATGCAGTTACTGGAGACTGGACCCAGGTCAGTCGCATTCAAGGTAAGCACCCTACCCCTGTACTATTTCTCTAGTCCTGTAATAAGAGTTTAATGGAGAAATCACATAATGGAATTATTTGCATCACTTATTCTCTTTGCTAATAATAAACATAATTCTTTGGACACAGTTTACTAAAGAGAGAATGGAATTTTAGGAAAACAGTATGCCTGATAATTTCAGAAAGAAGATAAATATTAATTCTTTTTTTCTTGGCAATATTGTGGGAATTGTTAAAGAATTCAATATTAATTTCCCTGTAGAAATCTTTTCTTTTCTCTAAATCCTTTTGGTAACTTGCTGAAAAATAATCTACCAGCAAATTTCAGAGAATGAAGCAAAATTAGGGATGGAAACCATGTCTTTTTTAATAGTCAATCTTGTGAAATAAAAGTTCTGCCAAGAAAATCAAAATCACATTCCACAACATTAACAACTATTCTGTCGTTGCCTGGGCTTAACAGCACCTGTTTCCCACAAAATCTGTAAATGTTAAAAAAAAAAAATCTAATGAAACCATCTACAATTAAGCAAGCAAGCAAGGTGCTTAAAGCTAGGAATGTCAGAAGATATTTCCATCTGGACTGTGAATTGGGGCTTGAGGGGTTTTTTTTTGGTCACACCCGGTGGTGGTAAGGGTTTATTCCTACTTCTGCACTCAGGTATCACTTCTGGCAGGGCTCAGAACCACATGGGGTTCCAGGGCTTGAATCTGCGTTGATCATGTGCAAGGCAAATGCCCTACCTGTTTTACTATCTCTTAGGTCCTTGGAACATGAACTTGGAAAAAAAATTCATCTTTAAAATTTATAAAGACAATGCTGTAATGTGTGCATATAACATATGCTTGCTTAAATACATTGATGCACCTAGTATTTTATTCTTTGTATGCCATTTCCTCATAAAGAGGTAGGAAATATAATAGATGTTCAACATTTATATCAAAACCATTTCTTCAAGTTACAAAGCCTATTTCTGGGAAGAGAAAAGAAGAGAAAAATTTGGATGTAAAAAGTTTAGACTTCAAAGTCAGGCACAAATCTGAGTACTGCTGCTTGCTTGCAATGTAAACCTTGGGCACACCATTCTGTACTTCTTTCCAAATCTTTAAAATGGGTTTCATAAAACCACACTAGTCTAGGATTGCTATGAGAATTACACACACACACAAATCTAAACCCAACAGAGGCTAAAGTGGGCTTTTTCAATGAAAAGCACAGCTTATTTCTGACCATGTTTCTCCCAACCCTATCATCATCACCCACAAGAAGTGATACCAGAGTTGGAAAGATAGTATAGCAGGTAAGACCTGCAACCACCTTGCATAAGGCTGACGCGGGTTCCGTCCAAGTGATCTCCTGAGCACTGCTAGGAGTGATCCTTAAGTACTGAGCCTAGGAGTAAGCCCTGAGCATAGCCAGATATGGCCCAAAAACAAAAACAAGGAAGAGGGAGAGGGAGAGAGAGAGAGAGAGAGAGAGAGAGAGAGAGAGAGAGAGAGAGAGAGAGAGAGAGAGAGAGAAGGGAGAGACCATATTCATTTTGTTGCCTCTTAAAATCTTTAGCTATTCTCATATCCACGTGGCACTTTCCATTCTCTATTTCAGTTGTTTACACAAATTTAATTTCCTTTGAAGTAGTGGATGTTAAGTTCAGAGTCTCACAGCAGGGACTGGACAAATATTCACAAATAAATGTATTATGAAAGAATAAAAATTTAAATTAAGGGTATGGGAATAGCCCAGTGGCTTGGGAGACTGGGCAGATAAGCACAAAGGTACACATTCAACTCCCAACTCCTTCACATGCACCAACACTATCCATGGCCATTCTGCAACCTGTGGTTGCAAAGAATTTCCAGCCATATGGAAGCCAGGTATATATGAACCACAGCAAAAGATGTGTGAACTCGGTGAGCACCAATTTCAAACACAAACCCAGGAGTCGGAGTGATAATACAGCAGGTCGGAAGTATCCCTTGATGAGGCCAACCCAGTTCAAACCTGGCACCAAATATAATACCCTGAGAACCACATGATATAGAGGGATTAAAAAAAATAATAATAAAAGAACCTAAAAACAAAACAAAAACAACACACAAAACAACAACAAAATACAATAAAGCAAACCAAAACCAAAGTAGCCCACAATCTGTGAGCACCAAGGCCAAAAAGTACAAGTCCCTGTGAGTATGTGTGTGAGCACTGCAGTGAGCCCACGGAGCACTACAACAGAGTGTGTCTGAGTACAATGAAGAGAGTAGGAGTACCAGGAAGTACAGACTCAGCTGAAGGAGCAGAACTCCTAGGAAGCACCAAAACTCTGTGTGAGCATCACAGCCAGGTGCCATGTATGTGACCCCTGCGCACTGCAACAACAACAGGAAGGGGATGGAGAAATAAAGAAATATTAAAACAAAATTTAAAACTTAAATATTGGACAAATATTTATGACACACAGAAACAGTTTCTATTAGAAATAAACACTTCAATCCATCGCAACTTTAATAAACATGAAGCTCTTACATTTAGAAAGCATTTTGCGTTCTGCATAAACAAGCCCTGGTGTAGAGGAAATTCCAAGTTCCAGAATGGTGTCTGCTGTGGGGTACTAGAGGCAGAGCTTGCGACCACAGAGGCGAGGAATCAGAGAGCGCTGTCAGGGTAGCGGCGACACAGTGATGCTGATGCTGGGCTGCACTCCCCAGGCGCCCACAGCAGACACACACTTGGCAGGCAGTGTGCATTCAAGCCGTACAACTCTTCTCCAGGCTTCGCTGCTAAAGTGTCCACAGTAACAGAGTCTCTCTCTACACTCAGTTTGTAAGGACCAAACCCCCACAGCCCACCTCCACTGCACAGAATTAGTATCAGTTATTCCTCTCCCTCGTGTCCTTACAGGACCCTGCTTATCCCAACCTTGAGATCGCGCTTTTACAGTGTATTGCAACTGCTTGTTTATTACTGGAGTGTTCCACAGTGACAAACACTGTAAGCCCGAGTCCCACTAATATGGGACCCCAGTTACTCAGCCTGGAAAGCGTCTGTGGAATAAAGGGCAGAGCGGATGTATGAAAAAAGGGCTGGGGCTAGATTTCCAACCTATGCCTGTTTGACTCCTGATTCTAGGCTTTCAATTCTACACCAGGGTCACTGCCTAGTAATAGTCACATCTGATGAATTTATATTGTTTTGATAAATATTACTTACTCAAGATTTTGATTACAAGTTGTGGAATTTCCTCATCTGACAAGTCAGATGTTCGTGAACCAGATGATTACCAAAGTAATAAAACTAATTTGACAAGGTGTCACCTTGAAAACCACCAACTCTAATTTTTATATGACGGCAATTTGAATTTAGCATGAAGTCAAAAAGGCAGACTATCAACACCAGTCACAACGGGCCCAAATGTAACTTCTAAAGTCCCAGGAACGGTAATACATATATTTATTACTCTTGGGACTGATACAAAGGAAAGTGAAAAAAGATCTGGAAATAAATCATGCTTTAAAAAAGCAATCTACTTAACTTCACTAAATTTATTTTTCAATAAGTGTGTGCACAAATCTGTCAACCCGATGAGTTTCAAAGGTTAATTTTACATACTCTATAAAGACCCCAAATTTTCCCTCCTTTACTGGATGTCAAACTCAAAGTCACAAGCATAACTTTGTAGCATGAATTCCAGCTTTCTAGACGAACATGTGATCAAGGAATTCCATATATTCAGAGTACACTTGAGTCACGTATCAATTATAAAACTGCAAAACAATGACCTCAGTTCACCATTTTACACAATTTCAGAACACAAAAAGAAAACCAAGAGGCCCCGTGGCATTCCATTTAATCGCAGTTTCTCAGGAGGCAACTCCAAAACTCACTGATTTGAACAGCAACCAATGCAAACTTGTGGATTGTCATAATCAATCTGCCTTAATTATCAACAAGTTTTTCCCATTTCTGACCAGCCATTTGGACCTGACCTCTGACAAGTACTTACAAGTCATCGAAATCTCATTTGATTTTATAGCCTCATATTTGTTATTGGGCTAATCTTTACCTGTTCTACATCACACAACAGCTTAAATATTTGAATGGCCGGGCAATAAATTTCCATGGTCCCCCTGGGTCAGTCAGATGTTAGCTGTTAAGTAAAGCTAAAAGGATCTATGCTTCATAAATTTCCTTCTGGGTCCACATTTGCTCTTACAGACCAGGCTTTCAAGCCTAAACATCTTTATAGCTATGTGCAGTGATTTATTAACTCCTCCTTGTTTTTATCCAAAAAGATCAATCACATATGTATCAATAAGCTGGTGTGCTGGTGACTGCTTTTTTATTGTACATATAACCACCTGCCTTTAATACAAACTCGAGTCTTAAGCTTTCGTAAGCTCTCGCTGAATTTTAACAACCTTCACCTGTTTCTAATTTGGTATAAAACATATGGTTTAGTTCTGCTATTTAGTTCTAAGCCAGTCTTTCCTCTTATGGACCCAACGATATAAAAGAAAACAAAATCAGAGTAAAAAAACTAAATGTGGAGGATCTCTCTCTCTCTCTCTCTCACTCAATTTCTTCTGAAAAGCACTTTTGACAAATAACAGGAATGCCTTATTTCAGTCATAAAATTATTACACTTTCTTTTGCAATCAATTAGACATGTAATACATTACTCTTGAGGGTGTGCTATGCATTATGTTCAAACTGTGAAAATGAATGTTTAATCTTAGGCCCTCAGAAAAGGGAACCACCATCTTCAGCTGTCCGTGGGGGTTGGGAAGAGACTTACCATCGTGACACTCCATAATCTGGATTTGGCTAGGTGAAACCAAGAATTTCGTTTCTTTTCCCTTGTTGCTCTCTAAATCAGACTACAAGTTTAAGAGGCGGGGTGCCAGCAGAGCGAGAACCACCACCTACCCCAGCAGGGTAAAGTCAATACTAAAATTAAGAGTGTCTGGGTGATAGGGTAGGGAGGAGTAAATCCTCAGGAAAAAATGACGAACAGAAACGTCTAGGAAAGGAGAAGTCAACAGAGCCTCCCGCAGCCCCACCAGACTCTTTCCTACGCTCACTGACGTTCCGTCATGACGGGACCGACTGACAACGGGGGCCACAGCTGGCATTTAATTTCCCATTCAAATTCCTCTCATCCTGTGAGGCTCAGTGCAGTCTATTCACTGCACGTCTCCCCCCAATCCCGACTCAGAATTGATAGGGCTTCCAAAAAAGTTATCAGTATTTATCTGGTATATTTGGAAGCATACAGTCATTTTGGGTTTTGTTTGATAATCTATAATTACACACCTCTCTCCTATAGAACAGATCTAATATAGCAGGTTGTTGAATAAGTGTGCACTGGATCAACTATAAATGGGTTTACAAATATATGAAGCACCCAAAAATTAATCTTTATTTTGATCAAAATAACATGCACATGGTTTAAACAGTCAAACTGTTCTACAGACATGACAATAAAAATAGTTTCGTGTTTATTAGCTAGTACCTGAACTTTGCCTCAATTCCTGGACTGCAGAACCAATTATCTACAATATTTTAAGTTGCCTTTCCCTGTCCCTTGGCATTTACCCGACATATATCTAATTAATATCCTTAGAGTCCTGCTTTTTGATTCTTTAGTTCTAAAAATAACTTATGAACTACCTACTGGGGGAAGCAGGATTAAGCTGTCTTACATACCACTTTCCCATCTCCTTCTCTAATACCCACTTTCCCTTCTCTATTCTTTTCATAACACCAATAAGTTTTGGGTAAATCAATATACATCATAGGATTATAAAAATGCAATTATTACTTGACTTGATTTATTACTTAAAGCACTGTATATTATTTTACAACTTTTTTTCTGAAATTAATAACCATCTAGTTTTTTTCATTTGCTAAATTAATATACTTCTCACTAATTCATTCCCTGATTCCCTGAAAAATTCCCTCCTGATGCAGTTAAATAAATTAGCCTATCTATCAATTTCACTCTTTCTGGAAGTTCAGTTAAAAGTTTTAACTTTATTACCAATGATTAAGATACAGCTTATGTTATTTTTTAATTGCAGTCTAATGCTGTGTTTTTCATGTATCACTTAATTTTTTTAATACAACCCGATGTCAAAGACTGCTATGCTCAATTCACTTTTTCAACATTTAACATAACCCTTAAAGTTTAGTAGTCTACCAGAAAGAAATGCATTGCTCAGTTTCTTATGGGTGCATTGCAGAGTGTGAAAAAGTCTTTGCAGGAAGGATGAGCACCCATTTTCCTGCTGCTTGAATAAAAAATGACTCTCCATCCACTATCTTGGAGCAGAGCCATACCCTAGGAATTGCAGAGCAGAGAGCATGAAGAAGTCTGTATTTTCTGAAGCATTTATGGACCTGACATTCCAGCCCTGGATTACTGAGCCCTGGGTTTTTATGTGTGATAATAAAAGTTTATATGTTTAAGTCATTGTTAATTTAAGGTTTCCATTACATACACACAAACCCCAACTGATACGATTTCCTTAAATTGAAGCTCGGAAAATGACTTGCCCAAGGTGAGGGTGAGCGGAGGAGAGCGAGGCTGCGGACTCAGGCCTCTCACTCAAGTCCAGACTTACTGCCATGGGCTCCCTCCAAATTACTGTATCCCAGAGCCACATGTACATAAATATCCTAAAAAAACCCTAAAATCTAGGAGTCAGAATTCTGTTTATTCCTCCAGAGTAAGGAATTCTTTGTTCTGTGAATTTTACTTAGTGAAAGGATGGGATAAACATGTTTAAAACTCGTGCAAAAAAAAAAAGTTCTTATGAGTTCTCCATTAAGCCATTAAGTTTGGATACAATGCTGGAGACGACCTAATTTAAAATGTAGACTTAGAGAAGCAGCTCGGCAGCACATCACTCCCTTCCACGTTGAGGCCCATGGTCCATCTACAGCATCACACACACAGGCATATCTCTGGGCTGAAGAGAGAGTTAGCGGGTTATGGTCCTTCCCATACATGTAGCTAAGCCTGGTTCAATCAACAGTACCACCAAGAGTGATCCCTGAGCACCATCAGATGTAACCCAAATTAAAAAAAAAATTAAAAAAGAAAAAATTCTATCGTTTCATAGAAAACTAAAGACATGTATCAACAAACTAGGATGCTCTTTTAAAAATAGTAATATAAAAGTTGTGATTGCAAAAACAAGCCATAAACTGAATGTCACAATAGCTTACAAACAGAAAATGTTCAGGAAGTATTTATTAATAGAATATAAACAAATTAGTTCTTGATTAATTTGCAGAGAAATATTTCCCAGTTGCCCTTCAACCTACAAAAATCATTCCCACATCTTTGTTCTTGATGTTTACACAACTCATCTGGCATTCTCGTTCATCCTGTTCGTTTTTCATGCTATTTTAAAATTAAGAGAATGATGAGCAAAAAAAAAAAATCCTATATACCTATCTGAACTTAGCAAGTTTTGCACACTTAGGAAAAGATTACAGATAATGTGAACCCTCTTTGTTCCCCACCTTAACTACCTCCCCTAGTTTCGCCTCATTTCTGACCAAGTATCGAATGTCAGGAGACACAAATCAGCAGATTTAAAAAAGAATGAGGGTCAGAGTGATAATACAGAGGGTATGGTATTTGTCTTATATGTGGCTGACCAGGTTCGATACTTAGCATCTCATATGGTCCCTCAAGCACAGTCAGGGTTAATAATTTCTGACTGAAGAACCAGGAGTAACCCATGAGCATCACTGGGTATGGTCTAAAGAACAACAACAAAAACCAAATAAAAAGTAAGGGCTGGATCAATAACACAGCATATAGGGCATTTGCCTTGCATGCAGCTAACCCAGGTTCAATCTCCAACACCCCATAAGGTTCCCTGAGCTTTCCAGGAATTTATCCTGAGCATAGAGTCAGGAGTAGCCCCTGAGTATTGCCAGGTGTGACCCCCAAAACTGAAAGAAAAAAACCAAAAAAGTAAGAGTGAGAAAGCTTCCTCCAGTACTGACTCAGAAACTTAATAACTGTATCCAGGCAAAGGATTATCTTTCATCCTTAGATGATTGGTTCAGGTTCATTCATGGTCATGAAACAGTTGCTGCACATCTAGATCTCACTGTATAGAAAATAGAGAGCAGAAGATGACAGATTATTCACTCTCCTGTCTCACAGACGTGTGTTTATCATGTATATGTAAACATACAGATAAATGAAAACCCACTGAATTCTCACAGAAGGATCTTGCTGAAAGCAGTGTTCAGATCAACAACTATAGCACCCCAGTTGTGTCTGTCTGAAGGAATAAAACCATTCCCGGGGGAAGGGGACCTAGGCATGGTAGAATGGTAAAGGCTTCTGCCTTCTAAACGTGAGGCCTCAAGTTTGATCCCTGGATCCACATCCAAGGAACACAAATAGTCCCAATGTGTCTACTGGGCAAGCACACTGTGTGTGTTCTCCCAGGTGCACCGTGGCCAGGTGCATGTGTGTATGTGGTGATACAACTAGAGTGTACAACCACCCTGAGCACTGTAACTTTTTGAAAAGTGTGGTCACCATGCTCAGATGTGTAACCCTTAGTGGGCATGTGTACTAAGCTGCTGGCACAGCAACACCTGCCAAGTGCTGGTGCCAGCAGCACAACGAAAAAAGTGGGAGAGACCTGGGCAAGTGCCATGGCTGGGTGTGCAAGTACTACAGTAGACACGCAACTCTGGTGCGCACCACAAGCAAGTGTGCCAGCACAGCCAAGTGCGTGTTCAGCCCAGGTCTTCACAGCAACATGAAGTGAAGGAAAGGAGATATATACATATATATATATATACATATATACATACATACATATGTACATATATACACACACATACACATACATTTCATATATATTATTAATACATATATTCTCAAATAATAGTGTAATATTATTTGGATACAATGCTGAAGATGACATAATTTAAAATGTAAACTTTAGAGAATATGTATATTATATATATACATATATATATATCACTGTATCACTGTCATCCTGTTGTTCATCGATTTACTCGAGCGGGCACCAGTAAGGTCTCTATTCCTCCCAGCCCTGAGATTTAAGCAGCCTCTCCTTACTTGTCTTTCCCAACAACTGGAGGCTCTTTCAGGGTCAGGGGAATGGGACCTATCGTTACTGTTTTTGGCATATCAAATACACCATGGGTAGCTTTCCAGGCTCTGCCCAAACAGCACACAGGCGGGATACTCTTGGTAGCTTGCTGGGCTCTCCGAGGTGTGTATATATATATATATATATATATATATATATATATATACACATATGTATTCTCAGAAACACCCACAGAAGGGGCTAGAACTGTCACCCAATCTACCCTGGAACCAACCACTGTAGGCAGAGTGGGATTCAATGGATGGGGAAAGGTAACAGTGGAATAGCCAGAATCTGGAAAGAACCCAAGGGCCTGAGAACAGATGATTGGATGAAGAAAATATGGTACATCTACACAATAAAACACTATGCAGTCACCAGGAAAAATGAAGCCATGAAATTTGCTAATAAATGGCTGGACATGGAAGTATCATGCTGAGTAAAATGAGTCAGAGGAAGAGGGATATAGAATGACTGCTGTCATCTGTGAAATTAAAAAAAAAAACCAACCCAGAGTATGAGACTAATACCCAAGAATAGTAGAAACAAGGGCTGAGAAGAATGGTCCATGGTAGGAAGTTTGCCAAAAGTGGCAGAGAGGTTAGGGGCAGTTAGGACAGAGAAGGGACCACTATAGCAATCATAGTTAGAAATAATCACTCTGGACAAGAGGTGAGTGTTGAAAGGAGATAAAGGGACATACATGATAACCTTTTCAGTAACTGTATTGCAAATCATAAATCTTAAGGGGGGGCAGGGGAGACGGGTGGGGAGAGAGAGACGGAGAGAGAGACACAGAAAGAGAGACATAGAGAGAGAAGCAGGAGGGAGGGAAATGGGACGTTGGTGATGGGAAATGTACACTGGTGAAGGTTGGGCGCTGGAACATTGTATGACTGAAACCAAATCATTAATAATTTTGTAACTGTGATCTTATGGTGATTTAATAAAAAATTTTTTTACAAAGACGAAAAAAAAATAAAATAAAGATGACAAAAACAACTAAGAAAGAAAAACTGTGGATATTTCTTTGGTTCAGAGGTCCACCTTGCATATAGTGAATGAGAAGAAAAATAACAACAGGAAGCCAAGAATGGCTATGGATAGATAACCAACTGTAGATGCCAGAGCCTCTGCAATATGTCACTAGCTTTTTAAGTCTGTGAATGTTTGTGTATATCATGTTTTTCTACTTTTAATACACAAATGCTTGGCTGCAGATGGCCCTTCGGTAGAGTGCACACATGCCGTGCTAGCGAGGCTGGAGAGACCTCCACCCCCTGCACTATCCCATCTCCCTGACGGCCGTCTCAGAGGTGCTGCTGGCCGGGTCCTTCATGACAACCAAGTGTGTCATCTCCACCACACTGCAGCCAAGCGTGTCTGAGAATCAAGATTCAAGTATGTGACGTGACACACCGCAGATATACAAGCACTACAACTGGTGTGTGCCCCCAGTCATCATCAAAACACAAAGGAAGGGGAGAAACAGTGAAATAAAGTAATAGACCAAGAGCACGCTTTAACTCACTTTTTTTTACCCAATATTGTTGTTAGAGAGCTTTTATTTACTAACTTAGTTATTTTTGCTGATATGTGTATGTAATATGTGTATGTGTATGTGATATGTGCTATATGTAAATGCAATCCTTCGAACTCAGTTTATCATATGGTTATTTCAAATTTTATTTCTGATACTTCTTACTCTTCAGGGATTTAGGCAATATTGCTTTTTGTGTTATTTTCCCCATGGTAAGATGAAATGTTATTTAGTTAGGTAGGGCACAGAACAGAGAGATGGAAAAATGAAATGTTATTTAATATCTTTATATGCCTTCCTTTAAGCATGATTCTTTAGTATACTGATATAGTTTCTAAATATGTCCTCATTTTAGTAGACTGTGCCAAGTTTTTTGCCAATGAATACCAGAGAGAATAAGATGTATGCAATCTTGAGAGTAAATTTTCTGACCTCTCTGTTTATGCATCAATAAGAGATGTAATAACGGCATTACTCATACTGAATTTATTAACAATGAATATATATGTACACAATTTAAAAAGTGTCTGAAACATAGCAAGAGCAATTTTGTGAGTTTATAATTTTATGACTGACTACTATTACTATTAATATTTATATTCCTAGAATAGAGGACAGGGCTTACACATATCTATTGTGGGTTTTTACCATTTCAATGTGCTCAGCTGGAACTGTTTTTCAGAAAGTGACTGCTATATGGATCCAGTCTAGAGTTAAACATTGGCTAAATTCACTTAAGATATGGAAGACTGAGTGAAGCAGCAAAAATATTGGGGAAATTAATAGACATTCAACGCCGTAAGAGACAGCTATCACAGGCCAGAGAGATGGTACAGAGGGTAGGGCACAGAACAGAGAGATGGTAAGGTGTGGGGAGGGGAGGAAAGGAGAGAGGAGAGAGAGAGAGAGAGGAGGGGGGCGGGGAGAGAGAGAGAGAGAGAGAGAGAGAGAGAGAGAGAGAGAGAGAGAGAGAGAGAGAGAGAGCGCCGAGCGCCACCTGGGTGTCTGCGAGTGGACCTGCCCAGCCTTTGTGCTCCTGTTCTGCATCTAATTCTAGTTTCCCTTTGCTGACAGTTACTCCTGGGTCACTACCAGATGTGGTGGCAACAGTCTTCCATGGATGTCTGCACCTGCTCTCCTTTGGGGTTCCACTAAGAAGCTGGGCTGATCTTGAGCCCCGCCTCTTTGCCTGAGTTACGTCCACCTGCACCAGAGCTTCTGATGCTGCGTAGTGACTTTTCCATGCATGGTCCCCAACTCCCCCTTGGACTCTTCCCCGGCACTCCCCACGGCTGTGTAAGATCTCATTCCTGAAACGAATCCCTTTATAACCGAACTCTTTCTTCCTATCTAACCCCTCTCCCTCTCCCTCCCCCTCTAGCTCTACTATTTATGTGCTAAAGTTTTCACTCAATAACATAAAAAAATAGTTTATTAAATTGTGGCAGAAGAGGCTCCCCACGGGTTCTAGAAAAACAACTAAAAATCTCCCAAAATATTTAGGTGTCCCATTTATTTTGAGCCAAACAAATTTCTGATATTTCATTCAGCTGTGTTTCACAAAGCTGTTGGGCAACCTCTGTAGGGTTACCATAATGTTCATGATCCCCATGTTCACGCAACTTCCTGCCTAGTCGGTTACTTGATGGTGTCTCCGTATTTCCATTTTAACACTGGCTTTGTATGGGGGTGGGGGGCAGGGAGCGGCCTGTCTAGGGATTGGACCCAGGGCGTCACACGTGCAACCTGCCACAGCGCAGATCCTCAGTCCAACACTTGCATTTACCCTTGGCACCCTGAGTCCCTGCCTAGGGGGCTCAGTGACTCCCAGCAACACTGGCCTGACTGTGTGGCCTATAGGTTCATTGCTCGGGCCCTGATGATATGGTGGGAGGCTGCCAGGGTCACATGTGTACAGTGGTGCTGGGGGAACTGGTGGTGCCAGGGATCAAATCGGGGGCCTTCACATACACGACTGGTACACAAGATCTTTGGGCTATCTCCCTGGCCCAATATTTGCAGTATTCAAACCAAGTCATATACTTCTAATGCTTTGATGCAGATTGAGCACTGTAATTTGCAAATATGGATCAAAATTTTTCTATCTGACAGAGCACTTGATAAAAGTACATAGAGGAAAATTAATTTACAATGTACTCTAAGATATTATTGCATACTCAGAAACAATCTTAAAGGAGGAAAAATTGAGTGTTTGTGTGTGGCCCTGGGACCTGTATAAAAGCACTTATCCCACCATTCTGCTGTATAGCCCCCACTTCTAGAAAAACAGTAAAACATTGTGAAAATAAATCAGAGTATTATAAGATGTATAAAGTCAGATATACATGTGCAAACAGTCCACATATTCACAACTTTTACATCTCTGATAACCACTGTCTATTGGAAACATAAAGGTATGCCACACCTTTTATTATTGTGTTCCTTTCTATTTGGTTATGTGGTGTTTAAAATTTCCTTTATTCTCATTTCATCTTCTATTCAGCAAATGAGATATGTTTTGTAATAGTGTGCAGGTTCCCTCTCATTTTCTATGTAACATTCTCTCCAAAAGTGAATTTTGTCCCTTGATTTCAAATATGTATACTTCTTCTCCTTTTTATACATTCTCTCATTCTCTAGCAGCTCAAATACAAGATTTATAGTTAAGATAGTACCTAGCGTCCTCATCTATTTTCTGACTTTAACAAGAATACTTACAAAGTTTTGCCAGAAGTCTAATGCTTGCTGTAGTTCGATGACTTCCCTTTAGTATGTTAAGAACATTCCTTTATCTAAACATACTAAAACAACTACTTTTGAAAACAACTACTCCTTACTATCTTAAAAAATCCTGTATTTCAGTGTTTTTTTAGATATCAATTTTGCCATACTTTGGAAACAAATCCGGTTCGTTTCCCCAATTTATTTAGAATCACTTTGTTACATTTCAAAAAATAAAAATAAAGGGAGAATCTATTCTATCTAATTTTCTAGCCTTTTGCTGCTGTGGTGCTTATGCTGCTATGAGGAATGCCCAGTGGGGCTCAGGAGCCAGGGCCTATCCCTGGCTTATATCTAAGTTTTAAAAGTTGGTCCTAACATTCCATGTTCATGGACTGGAAGAACCAACATTGTTAACAATCCTTTCATAATTGGGGGACTACATGGTGCCAGAGATCAGGCCAGCGTTGGCCACATGCAAGATATGAACATGCACTTGCCTTAACTTTTATACCATCACTCCAGCCCTCTTATGAGTTTTTAACTATCAATATATTTTCTCTGTTCCATTATGACCTTTTATTTTATTTATTTTAAATTGAATCACAGTGAAATACATAGTTACAAAATTGTTCATGATTGGGTTTCAGTCATACAATACCCATCCCTTCACCAGTGTACATTTCCCACTACTGATGTCCTGAGTTTCCCTACGTCTGCCCTCTCTCTCTCTCTCTCTCTCTCTCTCTCTCTCTCTCTCTCTCTCTCTCTCTCTCTCCTCCCCCTCCTTTTCTTCCTCTCTCCTTCTCTCTCTTCTTTTGGGCCTTATGGTTTGCAATACAGATACTGAAAGCTGAGAGTTATCAGGTATATCCCTTTACTCAATTCCTGTCCAAAATGATTATTTCCATCAATATGACTTTTTGAAAAATAAAGTCCAGTCCTGAGAAAATGACTTTTCAGACTGGTCTCAAAATATTGATCAATTAACCTTCTCTCTTCTCAAAGTTGTCTTTCTTGACCTCAAATGTGTTGTCTAATGAACTAATTACAAGACAAGGTCACACTAAATAAGAAAAGAAGTGCTTTTTTAAAAAAAGCAGCATGAAATAAGCATTAATAGGAAATAATGTTTCTCAGGCTGGAGTGATAGGACAGCAGGTAGGGTGTTTACCTTGCTTGAACCAGAGTTCAATCCCCAGCATTCCATATGGTCTCCCGAGCACCACCAGGAATAACTCTTGAGTGCAGAGCCAGGAGTA
Source organism: Sorex araneus (assembly GCF_027595985.1). Lineage (NCBI taxonomy): Eukaryota > Metazoa > Chordata > Mammalia > Eulipotyphla > Soricidae > Sorex > Sorex araneus. The sequence continues at coordinate 268,379,037 of NC_073313.1, read as the reverse complement.
ACCCCTAACCATTGCCTGGTGTAGCACACAATTTAAAAAGTAAGGAACAAAGAAGGTAGGAAGGAAAAGGAGGGAAGGAGATGGAGAGGAGGGGAGGGAAAAAATGTTTCTTTCTCACTCAAATTATAAAATACTTAAAATATGCTCACCTTCCTAGTTTGTATCTGTTTTGTAAGAACATCAAGCATAAAGTCAGTTCATATTGTGCTCTAGAGATTTTAACAAAAAATACGGAAAAGTGTCCTTCAATTAAATATTACCAATCTGTGGCTACTTAGAATGAATGCCTATGTATTTTCTAGAAATCAGTAAGGAAAAACATGCTTTATACCAAATTTCTTTTAAAACAGTTATGAATGTCCCATTCTGATTTGCGATTAATGCAGAAAGCACAAATAATGTAGGTACTAGAAATACTAAAAGAAAAATTTTATACATCACACACGGAACACCTTTTACCAAATTCAGTATTAAGAGGTGACTTCTAAAATGTTTTTCCTCTAGTAAGTAAAAATTTAAAGCCAGAAATGACAAAATTATGCTACTGCATACTCAAAAATAAATATTGCCTGCATGGAATATCTTACGATAGAACTCGCTTCAATAAATTAATTTGTCATGTACACACTTAAAAGTTTTAGTGCAGATGTCAATCAAATTTGAAGAGAACTGGCACTTCTCATTAGCTTTCCAATGTAATATATATATTATTATTGAATAATAAAATGCTCTGGTTGTTTATTGGTCTATTTAATTAACTTTTAGCAGTAAATTCCTATAACTAAATAGAGTTAACACTTCTAGTATTTCATCACTAGCGTCTCTATACTCTAGACCTGGGAGTCATCATTTATATTATTGGGGGTTACTACAAGCAGCATGGGAAGGGTTTTGATTTTTATTTTAAGCTTCCAATGACATAAATAGGTAGCACTGAAAATTCTAGACACTATCAAAATTTCTTCAAAAGGAAGGCTTGAAAAATATGATTGAAAATTTAAAATCATTCAAAAAACAAGAAGGGGTCTATGAAAATATAAATTAGAAGAAAAAGTAACCATTCACATTAACCTGGTGCTAATAATGAGAAAAAAAGCAAGCAAATACAGAGTTAATTGTTAACTATAACCTTATTTTCCTTTTTTTTATGCCTAAAATGAAACTGAATAACTTAAAGTGAAGTTACTTATTAGGCAAGATGAGGAACTGAATGCTCTGGTCATACACAGAAAGGGACAAATCCTGTCTCCCATCAATGCATCTTTCTGCTAGTTGACTCTAGCCCTCTTTCTCTCTAGGTGGCTTATATGTTTAAAAGCTCCCCCTGCCCCCGCCCCCCAGCACCATGCCGAGTAGCACAGTCTGCTGATCCTTTTCCTATCCCTGAGACTCCGAAGCATCTGGGTGGTTTTATAGCACACCAACATGTGATGCAGTGACTAATGCATTCTGGTCCTCAGTATAGGGTTGATTTTGCTATAATATAATCCTTTGGTGTAATATAACAAACTTCTGTGATTTTACTATATATGGATTAACTATCATATCAGTTTTTCATTTCAAGGAATAAAAGAAAAGCGCTATATAAAAAGCAGCTGATCATTTAATCTAATGTAGAAGTTATATTTCAGGCTGGAGAGAGAGTTCCAAAGGCTGAGCCCCCTAGGTTTGGTCACTGTCCCTGACCAATGACCCCACACAGTCCCCGAACACGCCTAGAGAGATAGCTCCCGTTCCTCCATGCTGCATCCACATAGCAGAGATGAGGAACAGCTCTGGAGCTCCAGAAAATGTGGTTAAAACAACCCTGCCAAGTTACAGCTCATTATCTTAATTTATAGGAAATTATTACAGGAGAGAGGTAGAAAAAGTTGGTAGTCAACAGAATGATTTGGTTAAAATGATGACAAAAATTTGTTTTTTTAGAACTATTATCCTTAGGAAACTACCTAGAGAACTATTATTAAAAGATGCCTAATTTCACTTTGACCTAAAAACATTTTTTTGCTCTTTCCATTCATTTTTATCCCCCAGAGAAAACACAGGATCCACAAGTCATCTACTCTAAATTCTCTAGACTGATAAAATTATCCTCTCACTGTGTGTTGATTAAAACAACCAAATATAACAGAAATAAAAGGAAAGAGAGGTGTTAGAGGTTCCTGGAACTGTTCAATGTAATGCCAATGGTTTTATTTATTTAAAGAAAAACCCGATTATTTCTTATCAGTACCCAAAGATGAACTCGTATCCTAGCACTACATATACATACATGGACAGGATGGACAAGGCCAGCCGTGGACAGGAAAGCCGCTCATGCTCTGTGATGTCTCAGTGAGAAACACTAATCTCACATTTTCTAGCAATATGACCATCTTTAACCTATGACACACCGCACTATGACATGCACACATTATTCCCCCACTCCACCCCAAGCGTTCCATTGAACCTCTGTTCTGATTGGAGCACAAACCAGAAAAGCAGCAAGTTCAAGTTGGGGCCACACGCCAGAGTCATCTGGTTTTCCTTTCTACCCCACTGTCCCATTACATTACTGTATTTTAATTTCGATGGTTGCAGAAAGTTGAGATGACAATAACACTAGAGAAGATTTCCTCATGCAGATACTAACATCAGCACTATAAAAGCACACTTCATTAAAAACAACACACACAACAATATGCTTCCAAGTGTCAGCGAAGAAATAGTTGCAAAATGACTTTGGACTCATTTTCCATGTTTCCCCTCTCTCAATGGAATGCCTGATCTTCACAAGGTGTTCATTTCCTGTCTCACCCAGCAACCACCGCCTTCTGCATTTTTATTTTGTTGATCTCTCCTGCCTGAATTGCCATGGGGAATACTCATTTTAAAACATACTCTTTGCTCTCACTCCTGAACACCCCATCAGGACTGCTGCCTGTGTGTTAGATTACAACAGGCACAGAAGTTAATAGCATGCCATGGTCCTACGGGACCATGTGAAACAATGATTGTCTTGGCCAGAGCTTCGAGAGTTAAAACTATGAACTGTAGTGTGGAGTGTCCGGTTACCTAATAGCATTTGCAAAAACTGAACATCTCTTTTGCTCTCCTAATTCCACTCAATATTTATTGAGTGTCCACACCATACATGGGCTCTGCATGGCAATGAGGTAAGTTTAAAACCAATTTAAGATGCCATTTCTATACTGAAAATATTTCAAACAAGAGTAAGGCAAATAACTAACACATCACTAGCCTCCCTGGGTTGTTAAGGATGAGAGTACATTTAAGCATGCTTCTGCATTGTTCTTTGGCCAGTCCCAGTGGTGCCCTGGGGCGACACCTGGCTCTGTGCATGGAGGTTGCCCAGGTTGGTGCTCAGAGCAGCGCCTGGTGCCAGGGGTCAAGGCTTGGCCTTCCCCGGGCAAAGCATGTGCTCAGTCGAATGATCCCTCTCTCTAAACACTTCATTTTTCTTTTGTTTTGTTTTGGGGGGGCCACACCAGGCAATCTCAGGAGTCACTCTTGGCTCTGCGCTCAGGGATCACTCCTGATGGGCTTGGGGGACAATACGGTCACAGGGGAATTAAATCCTGGTCGGCTGTGCGCAAGACAAGTGCCTTACCTGCCGTACTATCATTTTGCACCCTGCCCCCCCCATAGACTTCCTTTTTTAAATATTACATAGAGAATTATTGTTCATAGGATCACAAAAGACTGTGAATATAAATCAAACTACAGGAAATTAAGAATCTGTGATGAAAAGTTTAGATACTTAGAGGAAAGTCTCAGAGCCTTAAGTCCAGTGGTAATTCTGACTCTAGGAATGAGATGCCAGATACGCAGAAAGGCCAGGGCAAAGAGCATAAGGTGGGGCATAAAGTCACGTGTTCGTAAGACAAGCTTGGCCAAAGGTTATAAACTGAGAGGGAAAAGGGGTCGAACTGCAAAGCAAGTAGCCGACTGGGCTGGGAACTATTTACTTTGAACATGTTCTACATTCCTTCTAGGAGGAAGGCCTTCAGTATTTACTATCCCATAACTGCCAAGACAGATTCATGCTTCACACACCAGTGGATCTTAGGCAGGGAATTTCTTGAGTAGCTGAAAGGGGATGAGCTTTCAAAATTGCAACATTTTTTCCCTCCCGCACTCTTCTCCACGTTTATGCCACTGACTAGCAAAGAGGTTCCCAAGCTAAGCTGCCCTACCACCCATTTTTTCATGGGGGAGAAATCCGGTAGATTCTCAGTGTCTCCCTGGAAATGTACCTCTGTGCAAACAAACAAAAACGCACCCCTCCACAGGACCTGAGGTTCCCCTTCACCCCATAGTCTGAGGGCCCCAGGGGGCAATACTGACCACTACAGAAAAAAACCCTATACATTCCATTAAACCAGCATATGCCACTGGGTTGCACCTTTTAAAAAAGAACTTTTACTGAATCACCATGAGGTACACAGTTACAAAGCTGTTCATGATTGGGCTTCAGTCATACAATGTCCCTTCACCAGTATACACTTCCCACCACCAATGTCCCCAGTTACCCTCTCACACTCTTCCTCAGGCAGCCTCGCTCTATGGCAGATCTCTCTCTCTCTCTTCTCCCCTCCCCCCCCTCTCATCCCTTGCTCTCTCTCTCTGCAATACAGATACTGAAAGGTTATCATGTTTGGTCCTTTATCTGCTTTCAACACGCAGTTCTTACCAAGTGATCATTTTCAACTACCACTGTTACAGTGATCTTCCTCTCTATCCTACTCTATCTGAACTGCCTTCTCCCCGCAACATGTGAGACAAGCGTCTAACTGTGGACCAGTCCTTCTGGCCCCCGTTTGCACTTTTAATCCTCCTTAACCTTTCCTTAGGTCCTCCCTTCTAGCATCAATAGAAAATGATAAGGCTGCCTGGAATTTGAATTGCAAAGCTCTGTGTACACAGAAGAAGCAGCAATACTCAGAGCTGTTTCATTTAATTCTCACAATAACTAGTGCCTTAGCTCGAGGTCAAGAGGACCAAGACCCAGAGAGGACATTTCCACAGCCACCCATGATTGAAGTAAAGCCAACATATTGCCAAAAAACTTACTGAAAACCCAAACCAGATAACTCCAACAAGTTTAAATAAACTGAAGCAAGGAAGGAGAGGCATTTTGCAAAGAACTTTCAGAGAAGCACCAAATGTAACCTTTTCAGTGGGAATGTGCCATTGTGACATTAATATACAGGGATTTATACCAGGTGTTTATCAGCAAGAGCTTCCCTGAATTCAAGGAAGGGGGTATTTAATTTTATATTCATTCCCATTCTGGTATACATATTACCATCTCCTGTATGCTTGCTTACAGGTTTCACACTGGGGCCAGAGAGTACAGCAGATAGGCCATTTACCTTGCACACAGCCAACCCAGGTTTGATCCCTGGCATCCCATAGGGTCTTTCTAGCCCTACCAGGAAGAAATTCCTGAGTGCATGGTCACGAATAACCCCAGGACATCTCTGGATGTTTCCCCAAAACAGACAAGCAAAAAACATTAAAAAAAATTATCACACTTAGAGGCCAGAGAGAGAGCTCAATGCGCTGAGGCACACTTGCATGAAGGAAGCCTGGGTTTGAACACTGGCATAGCACGGTCAGAAATGACCACCCTGAGCATGGCCAAGTATTACCCCTGCACCCGCCCACAGCGTCACTCTTATAATCAGTACATCATCTCCTGGCTTCCTTTCCTTAGTGGGTCGTATCGAAGAGAATGCTTAGTTAAGTTGGATGACCTTGTCTCATTTTTCAACCTGTTTCTCCATTTGCTGAATGAAAGTCTGAATCAATGACCTAATAACATTCTTCCTGCTTCTAACACATAGTAATCTACAATCCTGCATGGGTTTTATTTCACTTCCAATTCTATTCCAAAACAGGCTTGAGATCTGGGTTTCTAAATGCTCTAAAATGTCAGCATCTGAGAAACACCCTGTAAGTAAATGAAGATGAAGGGTTTTTAGCAAATGCTGTAATTTATAGAATAAATAGCAGAAGAATTGAAACTTAAAGCCACAGCACTTAAGTCTCAACACAACACAAAAAGCTCCCACTTCTGGAAGGAGGCCATAAGATTTAATCAGATTCCATGAAAGCAAACAGATGCTAATTTAGTGGACACTCCAACCATTTTGGAACTCTCTGCATTAAGAGAGTTTGATTGATTATTAAACAGAAGCTGAAGATTTTTATAGGGCAGAATCTATAATTCTTAATAGAAGAGGCTGTCAACAGGTGTATGAGTATGCCTGAAAAAGGTACTAAGAGAAAAGGGGGCTGGAGTGATAGCACAGCGGATAGGGCGTTTGCCTTGCACGCGGCCGACCTGGGTTCAAATCCCAGCATCCCATATGGTCCCCTGAGCACTGCCAGGAGTAATTCCTGAGTGCAGAACCAGGAGTAACCCCTGTGCATCGCCAGGTGTGACCCAAAACCAAAAAAAAAAAAAAAGGTACTAAGAGAAAAGAAAAGTCAGAATTGCAGAGTCTGAAAACCCTGAGTCTGGAAATGTGTATGTTTTCAATAGAAGCTTTACACCAATGGAGCCCCCAGGTGCCCGTCACTAGTGCAACAGAACTTGCTATTTATATAAATAATGGTCAAGGGATTCCAATTGCTTCAGGGAGGCACTGTTAGTTTGTACAACAAATCCGTGTTCAGTCTAGAGGTGAGCTGAAGGAATAAAGAGGTAAGAAATCAGCAGGCTCAAAAAAGTTTCCGATTCTTTCCCACTGGCAAAATGCACACATGTTAGCTAAAGGAGGAAGACCCATTAACCCTTATATATGCCAACATGGCTACAAGAAAAGTAAAGGATTCCAGATTTGGGAGCTGTCTGCATATACAAATACTCATAACCATAACCTTATGACTAGTCAGCATTAAAACAGCATTCTAGGGCTTGGGTCACTATTAGAAAGCCTTAAACGTTATATAAGCTATGGCACAGGGGACCCTCCCAACCCCACTGACTGAAGGGCATCCTGGGGTCCTGGCACTGTGTTACTAAGTCAAAAGTAAGATGAGGATTCCTGGGACTAGTCCCCAGACCTTCTGGGCACTGCCTGGATGGCTCGCCTCCACCAACCAACTGAAAACAACGACAAAATACAGATCTGCCTAGGCTGAATATTATCTGATTCTGAACATCACTTCTTTGTAGTCTAGAATTTCTGTCTCTAATAGAAATAAGGTGCTTGGCTTTTTCATTTTTTTAAAAAGTACTTTCTCAGGTTTTAGTCAAGATCTTCCATTAAAATGAACTATTTAAAAAAGATCAAGGAAATGTAAAAAGTAACATTAGCATTTCTCTAGGCTTCAATAAATCCACTACAGAAAAATGGCTGACCATCTTTCAGAAATTTGTAAAAGCCTTGTTTTGGACTGGCCAGACAGTTTCTAAAGCACTTACCAATGCGACCACCTCTTAGAAGCTTCTCTTTCTTCGAGTAAAATGAAAGACTTCAGCTATCTTTTGAGGATTTTTAAAAAATATGCTTTTAACAGTCAAGTGTTAGCTTAATGCTCATTCACTAAACCACTCTGAATATATCGTCCAACAGTTAAGTAGCACAAATAACAATGACTGATACGTTTCTTTTCCAAACTCACTTTAAAAATTACTTTTCAGTTCTCAATGAAAAAAAGAAACAGGAGGGGGCTCACAGCTGGACTCTAGTTACATTCCTTCGTGTTTTGTGGTCTGAGCCTCAAAATGAAATGCAGCAAAGATTTCAGAGTTCCCCTTTACAGTGTGCAGGTGCACAACGAATGGCTCGAGCAAGGCATCAGTCCAGACCCGTGTTTCAAATAAGCCAGACAAAGGAGAGAAGTAGGCTCGTTTCCTTCAGTAAAACAGGCTGGAGAGAGCTTTGAAGTCAAGTATCTTACATGCCAATAGTCAGATGAGCAGGTAATCAGAGCAGGTAGGGCTGAGCATTCCTAGACCTATTGCATTAAGTATAATTCGGCCAATGAGTCACTCAATTCCTAGTTTCCATATGCCATGCAGACCTGATTCCACCTAAAACCATGGAAAGGTTTACATCAAAGTTGACACATATAATAGAAAACCAAATTTAAGCTGCTCTTTTGACTGCTAAGAATAAATCCAGATAACTTAGAGGCTGATTCAATAAATAAACATAACCAATACATGCATTTTATTACATATTTACTTAGACATGCACATTGTCCCAGAAAGAATTTGAAATGCTTTACGTAAATGGATATAATGCTTCATTATAGTGTATAAAACCTAAACTATTTGCACTCATAATAATCAAAGAGAGCACTAGTCTTCAAATACATCAACTTCTAAAACACTGATATAAAAGTTATCATGACATTCCATTAACTAGATGTATCTCATTCTTAGCAACATTAAAATGTCAAAAGTATTTGTAAGAATCAATGAAATATGACACATTTTTAAGCATAAAGGGAAAGATAGATAATATATAATTCTTTCATAAAAAAGGCAATTTCTGTGGTTCATTAGGTTGCCAAAGGAAAGAAGTAGCCATCAGATAAAATGTTACTAGCCTTCCCAGGTTGCTAAGGAAACCAATTCATCAATAATTCATTGCTAATGCTCATGCTGGGACTCTGGAGTTGCCCACCTGTTAAACTGCCCCTTCATACACTAAAGTGTGCAACCAATATGGGTTTGATCCCTGGCACCCTGTATGGTCCCCCAGGCACCGCCAGGAGAAATTCCTGAGTGCAGAGTCAGGAGTAACCTCTGAGGATCACTAGGTATGGCCCCCAAACCAAGTAAACAAATAAATAAATAAAAACTACATGGTAATCTCTGTCATATACAGATTGGGTCATGGTACTCTTTCTTGCTTAAAATCATTTAGAAGGGGGTACGGTGCTACCAGCAGGTCAACCTGTGCCTGTGGGGTGAATGCATCAGCAACCTGATGGTGCCTTCTAGCTTCCTGATACCCCAAAATTGCCACTGTGCCTTTGGATGGATCCCAACAACCTGGAGCTGAGTTTACCAAGAAATTAAATGGCCAAAAGTTAGGTATGTGGGGGCCACACCCACAAACCACCTCTGACTTAGCTATACAAGTTCATTTATTGGCCTTATTTTATAAACCTATAAATAAATCTCGAAAGAGATGAAAAGCTGCAGTTAATTTGGACTCGAACATGGCTGACGAGGTTGGGGTAAATTGGAGGGGGGCGAGTTGGGATTATGCCTTCCCAAGCAGAGCCCCCAAAAGCCACTTGCTTCCACAATCCAAAATCACTGCCATACCCCCAGCCTGATTCCACCGTCTCAGGACAGACTTCACCAAGACATAATCTGCTGAAAATTCGGGTTTGTGGGTTTTGTGACTGAAATCTCCAGGCTTTCTCTGGGCTGGGCTGGGCTACCGCCGGCACCCCACCCCCCGCACCCCCCTCAACCTCCCTGTACTCCCAGAATCACCCACAGTCACATCCACACCCCAAAGCAGCCACCCAAATGAAAAGCTACTCCAGCCTTTTCATCACAACAAAAAATACTGAATACCCTGAACAAACACCATGACCTCTTAGTAGCACCTGTATTGTAAACCATAATGCACAAAAGGAAAGAGGGAGAGGGAGAGAGAGAGAGAGAGAGAGAGAGAGAGAGAGAGAGAGAGAGAGAGAGAGAGAGAGAGAGAGAGAGAGAAGGAAAGTGCTTCCCATAGAGGGAGAATGAGGGTGGGGTGAGGGGGCTGGGGGATGGTGGTAGAAAACAGGGGACATTGGTGGTGAGAAATATGCATTGGTGGAGGAATGGGTGCTGGATCATTGTATAACTAAAACCCAATTATGAACAGGTTTATAATGGTCTATCTCATAGATATTCAAATAAATTTTTTTAAAATAAATTATTTATTTTTAATTAGTGAATCAACGTGAGGGTACAGTTACAGATTTATACATTTTTGTGCTCATGTTTCCCCCAAAGTTCGAGAACCCATCCCTTCACCAGTGCCCCAAATAAAAATTTTTTTAAAAGTTAAAAAAAAAGTAATATGGAGTTCATGCCCAATTCAATCAGCTTAATCAATGGCTGAATAAATAGCAGTACTCCTACATTAAAAAAACAAAAATCATTTGGAAGGGCATGAGAGCGCTCGCACAGAAGGTCCAGTACTACCTTGCAAGCAGACGACCTGGGTTCAAGCCCAGAACTCCATATAATTCCTGAGTCCAGCCACGAGTGACCTGAGTGCGGAGTCAGGAGTACCCATGAGCATCGTTGAGTGTGGACCAACATAAACCAAGAAAAAAAAATTACTCAGAAGTTCCTTCATCCATCCTGTGTCATGAAACAAATGGGACAACAGCAGAGAAAATGGTGGAGAAGGCAGACCCCAGGACTTGCCTTCCAGAGAAACACTGGGAATGTGAGAAGCAAAGTACAAAATGTCAGAATCAACTATGCCAAAACTCTAGGAAAAAATCAAAGGTTTAAAACAACTGGTCAGGCTTGCTCTTCAAGCCGTGTTCTGCTCTGAACACGTTTCTCACTTGCATGTCTCTGGTTCTTTACTTAGTTCCACTCCAGTTTTCATTTTGTTTTGCTTTGCTTTGGGGGTTACTCTTGGCTCTTGCACTCAGGAATTACTCCTGGTGGTGCTCAGGGGACCATATGGGATGCCGGGGATTAGACCCTCATGGGCCACTGGCAAGGTAAGTGTCCCTCCTGCCATACTAACTCGCCAGCACCATGCTTATTTCCAGTCTGGAGAAGCAGCTGTAGCTCTTGAACATGTACTTTCTCCTTCTCTCCCCTCATGTCACACTAAATGTTTCAACAAAAACCATACTGCTGAAAGACATAAGCAAACGAAACAACAGATCAGATGTTGGTTAAAAAAGGAAATTCAAAATCTGGGGAAAATCTTACAGCATTGTTCTTCATCCCGCCCTGCCCTTCTCTGACAGAGGCCTTGAAGAGAGCAGGCTGCATTCCTGCCGTGGAGCCCTGATCGCTGGCTCTTAAGGAGAAGAGCAGAGCAGACCTCGCTCTGAAGAAGAGTGTGCCTGTTCTAACTTATCTAAGTGCCATCTGAAGAACTCATGCCAGGCACCTGTCTTTGTTTTGCTAGTCAGAACTGAGATAAAAAGCAGGGAACAATGATTAAGATATAAAGCAAACCAACAACCCACATCCTTCTTGTACGAAGATTAAGGCTGAGACATACCACAGATCGCCTAAACCTGGGAGGAAAAGTCTCAAAGATTTTGGGAGATACTGGGACACTGGTGGAGGGAAGTGGACACTCAGGTGGTGAGTGTGGTGCTGGAATGTGTTATGAATAAACTTATTAACAAACTGGAAATTAAAAGAAGCAGGGCCTAAGAGATAGTATAGTGAATAGGGTGCTTGCCTTGCACGAGGCAAACCTGGGTTTGATCTCTGGATCCTATATGGTCCCCTGAACAATGCCAGGAGGGGTTCCTGGTACAAAGCCAGGAGTAACCCTTAGCATTGCTATGTGTGGCCCCCAAACCAAAACAGATCGATAGATAGATGATGGACGATAGATAGATAGATGCATACATACATACATATATTTTAGAAAATAAAAAGAAAAAAATTAAAAGAACTGAAGAGCTAAAGGTGCACAAAAATACAAAAATTTACACAGATAATCTAAAAAGTAGTTTATGGGTACACAAGGCATAATATTATTTGTGAAAACACTTAAAAATGTCTTTATGTCCCTTTCCACAAAACAAAAAGTTTTGATAAAGAAATATACAGGCCAAAAAAAAAAAACCCTTTGATGATTAGGGGTTCATTTTATCTTTTTTTAACATTTGAAAATGTTAAAAACTTAATCAAAATTTTCTAAAAAAAATGTTATGTTCTAAACAATTCTGTGAAAGATGCCTCTGTGTTGCGTATTTGGGAAGAATTTTGTGTGCTATTAAAAGTTGGTGATCTGGGGCTGGAGAGATAGCACAGCGGGTAGGGCATTTGTCTTGCACTCGGCTGACCCGGGTTCGATTCCCAGCATCCCATATGGTCACCCATGCACCGCCAGGAGTAATTCCTGAGTGCATGAGCCAGGAGTAACCCCTGTGCATCACTAGGTGTGACCCAAAAAGGCAAAAAAAAAAAATTAAAAGTTGGTGATTTGACACTCCTCCCCTCCGCCATCGCACCCCAAGTCCACATCTCCGAAAGCTCCCTGGCTCTGCCCACCCCTCAGTGAGGTGAACCACCTGGCTGACACCCTGGGCCCTTTTCCACCCAGAGGCAGATTCCCTTCCCTTCCAGCTGAGTGCTGGCGGCTTCAGGCCCAATAGTTACAAGGGGCTAACTATAAGGATTCACAGCACAGCAGCAGCACCGCAAACACAAATGGCGAAGACCGTAGAACTCCCTGACTTAAAACAGTAACATGGAAGTCTCTAGCAGTACTCACTAGTTCTGTCAACATCAGAGGGTACTTTTAGTGACACCGTGCTGAGGGTGTTTCACAGGAAAGGAGGAGAGCAGAAGGAAGAACAGCACATCTCAGAAATAAGAATGATGCATCTCAGAAGTGAGAGAAATGAAGACGAAGGTTAATGAGACAAAAACACATGAGAACGCCTGATCAGAATAACAGCAGCCAAGGAGAAGATCAAAAAAGCTCCAAGATGAAATGCGGGTAATCTCTAGAACACATCAGAAGATTTTTTAAAAAATGTCTGAAAGGAAATGAACACCAAGTCAGAGAACTATGGGATGAAGTCAAGAGGAACAATATAAGAATCAATAGAGTCCCTATAGAACCGGAAGGCAAATTCAGTGAGTAATCTCACAATCCACACAGTAACCAAAAGAGAGCCATGCTGTCTATTTTAACATCAGACAAAATGCTTTTTAAGTCAAAAGTTTTTATAAAAGGCATTATATGCTGATGATAAGGGTTCATTCATCAGGAAGTAGCAACTAGAAATACTCAAAATAACAACCCAAAAATGATGTACGAAGCAATCATCAATAGAATTAAGAATTAAAGGGAAAATAGAAACAAAAAGTCCTGAAGTGCTGGATGTTCCATCTTTAACAATAAAATATCTCAACACAAAATCACTAAGTATACAGAAGATCTGACAATATTAGAAACATACAAACACATACAGGGAACACTGAGCATCTAACTAGTGCAGAATAGACGTTCTTCTCAATGTATATGTATATGCAACATTCTCCATGACAGACCGTATGTTTGGTCTCAATACATGTCAATATATTTTATTTATTTATTTATTTTTTTTAAATTTATTTATTTATTTATTTATTTTTGCTTTTTGGGTCACACCTGGCAATGCACAGGGGTTACTCCTGGCTCTGCACTCAGGAATCGCCCCTGGCGATGCTCAGGGGACCATACGGGATGCTGGGAATCGAACCCGGGTCGGCCGCGTGCAAGGCAAACGCCCTACCCGCTGTGCTATTGCTCCAGCCCCATGTCAATATATTTTAAAATATTAAAGTCATAAAATTGTGTTCTCCATCACAATGAAACAGAGTTAGAAATCAAGAAAATTCACAATTTATAAAAATTAAACTAATAATTAAGCAACTAGTAGACCAATGAGGAAAGCATTAGAATATATGAGAATAGAAACACAGCACTCCAAAATTAATGGAATAAGGACATTTACAGGTGTAAAGTCGGACTCTGAGCAGTATTACAAACTGCAGTGCCCAAAAGGAAAAAAGGGGGAAAAAAAATTGCCTGACATAGAGACAGGCTGGTGGACTTGTGGGAAAATGGGGGCTTTGGAGGAGGAAAGGGGACACAGTGCCTGAAACTCAATCATGAATAATTTTGCACCTCATGGTAATTCAATACATTGAAAACAATAAATAAAGACACTGAAAATCTATCGGTGCCTTCCCAGTTCTGGGAATTGCCACACAGCTCAACCTGAGAGTGCGACTCCTCTCTTTCACTTTATGGGTGACCCCTGAGAAGTGTTACTCCTCTCTTTTACTTTACGGGTGACCCCTGGCTGTCCCCTCTGGAGAAGCCACAGTCTCTCCTGAATGTATCTTTCCATGATCTCTCTTCTCCTCATTATTTCTCCTAAATAAAACTGCATTTTAAACTGCATAAATAAAAATGTCATAAATCATACTATCAAATCATCACCTATGAGTCTCCCAAAGGCCATGGGGCAACTGATTTTAACACGAATAAAGCAGGGGCTGGGGAGATAATACAGAGGTTCAGCGTGCAGCCAAGTGGCTGCTCCTGGTTCAATTCCAGCTCCAAAGAAGGCCCTGAGCATCTCCAAGGGGGACCCCAAAACCATGAACAGGATATGGGTACACATGGAAAACATAAGATCTAAAGCAAAAGGTCACGATCCTATGATGAAATTGATACGAAATACCCAGAATAGGCAAACTCGTTGGGACAGAGCCTGAGGGCCAGGGTTTTCCCTAGTGGGTGCTTGGGAGCTACAGGGGCAGGGGAACGGTGCTGCTGGGAATCAAATCCAGTGTAGCTTCAGTCTGCCGGACTATCTTTCTGGCTCTAGGAGACTTATTTTTAAATATTTTATATCTGAGACTGCTCATCTGAATCAGATTTCTGGGGCAGAAGCTAGGAATCTAGAGATGAGGACTCATTTAACAATGTTCCCCAGATGACGCTGCAGGACACTAAGGACGGAGAGTAAAACATCTGGAATATTTATATCGACATCCATTTCATCAGGTGTACTGTTTACTGATCTCCAGTCATATTTTAATTTTTATTTTCGGGAGGTGGGGGGCTCCCAAGCAGCTCTCAGGGGCACCCAGGAGACCTGTGGTGTCAGGGGTTATCCTGGCCACTCCCAGAGTGCTAAGGGGCCTGGAAGGGCTGCATCCTGTGATGCTGAGGGTACCACTGGGGACAGAACCAGAATTGGCCACATGGCTCCATCCTGAATTATTTCTCCATCCCTCCATGTTCGTTTTTGGTGGGGTGGGGGGGTACACCCAGTGGTGCTCAGGGGTTACTCTTGGCTCTGCACTCAGGAGTAATTCCAGCTCAGGGGACCATATGGGATGCCAGAGATCGAATCCAGGTTGGCTGCATGCAAGGCTAGTGCCCTACCCCCTGTACTAACTCTCCAGCCCCCATATATTTATTTTAAAAGTTATGGTTTTCTAAAATTTTTTAATGTTTGGAGCGACAGCACAGCTGTAGGGTGTTTGCCTTACACGTGGCCGACCTGGGTGCAATTTCTCCGTCCCTCTGGGAGAGCCTGGCAAGCTATCTAGAGTATCCTGCCCGCCTGGCAGAGCCTGGCAAGCTACCTGTGACGTATTCAATATGCCAAAAAACAGTAACAAGTCTCACAATGGAGACGTTACTGTGCCCGCTTGAGCAAATCGATGAGCAATGGGATGACAGTGATGACAGTGACACTGATTAATGTTTATTTGAATAACAAAATATCAGCATAAAGTTGTTCATACCATTTTGTTTGTTTTCTGTTTTTTTCTTTTTTTTTGGGGGGGGGCATACCTGGCAGTGCTCAGGGCTTTTTCCTGGCTCTGAGTGCAGGGATCACTTCTGGCAGGCTCATGGAGGACCATACTGGGTGCAGGGGGCTGAACTCAGGCTGGTCACGTGCAACGAAAGCACACTGCCTTCTGTGCTATTTCTCCAGTCTCTACTTTTAATGTATGTATAACAATAATGACTATTTAAAAATTCTTTCCTTATCAGGTTATTTTGCCTACATTCTGTTTCTAAATTAATCCTGCTAAAGGCTTATCAATTTCCTACTTGGTTCAAAGACCAGAACTTTTTTTCTAATTAAAGTAACACTGTATATAGCTATGTTTCAGGCATACATAAATATCAACATCAACAAATTCTGTATTCTATTTATCACCCAAAAGTTTTATTTCCATCCATTCACCACCATATAAATGACCCTTTTGATTTAGTTCATCCACCTCAATTCCCATCTGATAACTACTAACCTGTTCTTCAGTCAAGATTTTGTTTTTGCTATTTGAGTGAGATTAATTTTATTCTGCATTCAGTATTTCCCTTTATTGTAGGACTGCTGAGATGCATTTTCTCAATTTTAATGTTCTGAAATGTGTTTAATTTGCCTTACTTAGGAATGATATGTCTAATAAATATTTAGAATGTATATATTTGAATATATATGAATATTATGATACTGGCAGTATTGTTTTACAACTTTTCTTGTGAAGACCAAATATGGCAGTACTCAGGGGGCATTATGACACTGGGATAAAACCCAGGCATGTCCCACCTGTGAGCTCTTTCCCTGGTCATTTTACAATTCGATCTTTCTCATTCGATCTTTCTGGCACACTGCATTTCTATTGTTTTTTTTTTTTTTTCTTTTTGGGTCACACCTGGCGATGCACAGGGGTTACTCCTGGCTCTGCACTCAGGAATTACCCCTGGCGGTGCTCAGGGGACCATATGGGATGCTGGGAATCAAACCCGGGTCAGGCTGCGTGCAAGGCAAATGCCCTACCCACTGTGCTATCGCTCCAGCCCTGCATTTCTATTGAATAATCAGTTTTCAACCTCGTTTTTGCTCTCTTGGCAACAAATTGGCTCCAGTACATTTCACTACTTACATTTTTCACCTTGGCTGTGATTTTTATCTCTTTTACTATAAACTTCTTACAAATGTTTGCTTTGTATATATGCTATATTAGAGCTAATGCACGATGAATTTGTAGCTGGATATCTTTCATTAATATTGAAAAATTTTATCTTTCTTAAAATTCACATTTATCCTATAAAGTTTCTTCTCCCTGTGATTTCAACTTATGTATTGCATACTTTTTCCATTGTGTCCTACATAGGTCTAGCACTTTTCAATACTACCCACCCCTTTTGTTCTTTGGTCAGGATTTTTTTTTTTAAACTGGCAGTACCTGTTTCAGTAAGTAAAACTACTGATAAGTCTTTGAAAAATCTTAAAGGGGTTTAAACATTTAAACCCACCAAAAGTAGATACTATATAAATATTTTCAGAGTAGAAGATACAAAAGCAAATTAAATTTAAATGAGCCAACTTTGCTATGGCTAACATTTGTGTGTGTGTGTGTGTGTGTGTGTGTGTGTGTGTGTGTGTGTGTGTGTGTGTGTGTGGGTGTGTGTGTATGAGGGGGTCCTTGCGAATAGTGCTCAGGTGCCCCAACTAGCCCCTTCTGGCTGGTATGAAGGCCAAGGTGCTATGCTGTTCATACACTGTGGTGTTTGGCAGCCTCCGTGTTGGAGACCCGGGTGGTTCCGGGGACTGAACCCCATGGGCACATGCATCTCCCTGATACTATCATTAGCAATTTTAAGAACTATGAGAAATCAACCATTATTAGCTAAATGAATTGCTATATTCTATTAAAAAAAAACAGGTATACTTCTTTTAGAAGTATGCCTTTTTAGATATATAAGATTCTAGAAAGGATATTCAAGGACTGGAGAGATATAGCACAGTGGGTAGGGGGCTTGCTTTGCATGTGGCCAGCCAGGGTTCAATCCCCTGCATCCCAAAGCACAGAGCCAAAAGTAACCTTTAAGCATTTCCAGGTGTGGCCAGAAAATAACAACAGACAGGGAGAAAAGGAATATATAAAACCTGTCACAATTGAGAGTACACTTAAAATTTGTGTGTGTGTGTGTGTGTGTGGTCTGGTGCCAGACTTAGTGGCGCTTGGGGCTTACTCCTGTCTCTGTGCTCAGGGATCACACCTGATATTGCTCAGGTGATCATATGATACCAGGGATCAAAATAGGATCTGCCACATGAGGCAAGCATCTTGATCTCAGTAGTAACTCTCTGGTCTTAGATCATGTTACAGTTTTAGTATATTGTTTCATATTCAATGTTTAACTATTTTTTTCAAAAAAGATACTTACTCTCTCTCCTTTTCAGTAAGTTTGTCATTGATATTATCTTTGATTGTTGATCTTGATCCCTTATGAATTATAGGGTATCTGAGGGGCACTTGTAGGAAAAAGGAAATCATGGAGACCAAATGTGCAGTATAACCAAGGGCAACAGCAATGCTTCCATCATCTTTTGCTGTAAATTCAAAAGCAGAGAAAAAAAATAACCATTTACCTCACTTTTATATATATACACACATAAATCTTAAAAGTATTAGTATTCTAAAATATTCATTAAGTTTCTTTTCCAGTATTTTTAAAGGCAGAAATAATACTGTAGTCTATTATATGGTTTGAAAGAGGTTTCAACATAATATTGCATTGACATTATATATTTTATTCATCAATAGTTTTATAAGCAGTTGACTGTACAACATTATTAGTCCTAAAGGGAAGTATAAGAACATAATATACACTATAGGGTGTGTCCTTAATACTCATAAATATTGAGTTGCATAAATAGTGTGAAGCTAGAGATAGGATTTTGGGAAAGAGTAGTTAAAACAGCAAAACCAAAAAGGTCAATGGCAAAATCCCCACACTGTTAATATACATTTTGCAATTTAGGTGGAAGCAGTTGAAAAATATGTATATATCCTAAGGCCAAGTATTAGTATCTTTCAAAGTAGTCAGAGAAAATTACATTTTTAACAAACTATCCAGATTTCTGCTGTCATCTACCAAGTTAGAAATCATTCAGGTACTCAGCATTGAGAAAAACACAACACATCATTTAAACTTGGTGTATACAGTATTTCCAAAGAATTTTTCTTAAAGATTACCCCAAAGAAGGAAAACACACACACACACACACACACACACACACACACACACACACCCCACACACACTTTAAAATAATCTGGAATATCTCTGCTTAGACAAAGCCTGAAATGACTGACAGTAGTTTGACTATTTCTGACTTGTAAGAGAGTTCAATTATTTACTCATAATTTAACTTCAATTATGAGAAAATTTTCCCATTCTCACATTAATACATTTGTACTTCGTTGTCTAAGCATTTCCTTCTCTGGAAAGGAACACTGGTATAATGTACTATTGCAGTGTTTCCCAGAGTGGGCAACACTGACACCCCTCACCCCCCACCACTCACCGGCCCTCCCTTTGGGCCACTGGAATGATCTAGGTCAGGCTGTTTGTTTGCTTAATAAGATTTCCAGGGGGTATTGAATGACTTTCTCTTTTCCCCCCTACGAAAGGGGCATTAGGCCAAGTAACTTTGGGAGCCTCTGATCTCTTGCTTTAGTAAATTCTCCATCCTAAACTACAATAGCAGATTCCTGGCTTCTCTTTGATCAGATTATCAAAGTACTCTGTTCTCAGACCCAGAACAGACTAGTTTATTTAAGATTACCACAATTTGTCAACAAAGACTAAATGGACTAAATAGATCACTCTCATATTCTATTTCAATCATGTAATAGATAAAGAGACTAAAGTTTAAAGAAGTTAAGGAATCTCCCCAAAGTACTAACTAGTAAAGCATTTGGCCTGCCGCCCTGGGCTCTGTCCTTAAGCATTCCACCACACTATTTCAGAACTTCATTACAGAATCGATAACACTTTTTAAAATGTCAGAGCCTAGAATAAACAAAGCATATGACACACATGTGCTGCCTAGGTTTCTTCATATTTTTCTACTAAAAGCAAAGAACATTTGCAGTCAGTGAGTCCTCAATGACTTGTGCAGTGCTTGACAGGGAATGGATTTCTCAACCGACAATGTTCTTTCAAGATGTCAATCAAACTGATGAAAAAAATAAAATAGCACTCATGTCAACTGATACTGTCATATGTAAGTAACAAGAATCAAATGGTTTTTAAAGACCACAACCTCTTGCACTAGTCCCACACAAATACCTTGACTACCACAGTACTTGACTTGTTAAAATCCGTATTATCACAGTACCACAGACTAAAATTATATTTATACTGTAAATGCATTACCTTATAACTGAATCATCATGTAAGAGATAAAGGAAAGCTTAGAGATTACTGATTCTGATGCCATTAGGGAAAAATGAGATCCTGGTTTAGTGGCCTGGTCAAAACCACAATGGTAAAAATCATGAATGGTGGAATAAAAGAAAATTGAGACTATATCCTGCTCCTAAATATCTATCTGTAGTAATACAGATGAGACTATACGTTCTATCAGAGTTTGTTCAATCCTTCTTTCATAAAGAATAGGATTTGTCAAATTTATAATATTGCTCTCAGTCAGAATTAGTCTTTAAGAAACTTCTTTTGATGGAATAAAAGAGGAAGAAGACATAAAGTAATGACGAATAATATTACACTGTGCTTGGACTTTATGAGTCCAACTAAATCTTTCTTTTTTCTATTAATCCTGACATAAAGAATTTAAAAATTCTCAGGAAGAGGCTCAAGATCTCTTAATTACCTTCCCAAACTATAATTTTTTAAGTCTATCTAAGCATTCAAGTATCCATTTCTTTTTCCGTATTAGTACAGGGGTAAAATTGAAGAATACCATTTGCATATGTTAAGATTATCAATTTTTGTTTGTGTTGCTGTTTTGGGATCACACCCAGCGATGCTCAGGGCTTATTCCTGGCTCTGCACTTGGAAATTACTCCTGGAGGTGCTCAGGGGATCATATGGGCTGCCAGGGATCGAACCTGGGTTGGCCACATGCAAGGGAAGAGCCCTACTCACTCTACTACCTCTTTGGCCCTCTAAGCAATTTTCTGATATTTAAAGGTTAAAAGACATCTAAGAGGAACCTATGTATGTACATGAAAATCCAAAAGAAAAAGTAAAAACTGAAAACGAAACAAGATTGGAAATCAACTTTTATTTTGGCTATTCCGACTGACCATTGTTATTTTATCACCGGAAAACCCTCCCACCTCAACTGCAAAGCCCTCTTCTGCTTCCCATTCCAGGCCAGTGTTCAGTCATTGCCGCACTGTTAAATAGCATGGTGTCAGATTTCCAATATTGGAGCTTTATATTAAAAAGCAGTTTAAAAGAACCACGGGAGAGGCATTACAGGGCCCAAGGGTATTCCAATATCCTCAAAAGGAAACCCACCTCCTGGTAGGGAAGTCACTTTCAACACCCCAAGACCACTGAACACCCAGAGGGAAAATGTGAGCTGTTGTGGTTAATTATGGCTATTGCTGGCTACTAAACTTCACATGTCACATTCTGTTGCCAATCACTTTAACTAGAACACCAAAAGGTTTAAGTTTCCAGCATTCCAAGATCTCAAAGACTTTTTTACCTGCCAAAGCCAAACCTGTCTCTCTGGGGTATGCTTTACTAGTAAGCATTAACGACACCCCTAACACCTAATGCAGAGCAGAAGTTTGTGTTTCTTATACAACCAGGAAAGATTGGAAAACTCACAGGTTTTTTGGTTTTTTTTTTTTGCTGATGGGAAGAAGGTAGAGAGGGTGCATGGAAAGGCTCAGGAACAGAAATATACTGTAATATTCAGATAGGGAGTGGAAAATCCTCATTTGAAAAAAAATCTGAAAGAGCAAAGCCAACAAAATCTGCAGTTTCCTTGCAATAATAATTTCTGGTTTGTTTTTAAAATGTGGATATTTACTCAGGACTTTAGCTATTGGGTAATTCCAATGATAATAAATCCCACAAACACACAATAGCTATGACATTATAAGTTAATTCAAATTTTCCTTTGACTTAGAAGTTGGATAAACTATTAATATTTAAATGCATCCAAGTACAATAAGTGATCTAAAAGCTCTTACCATCCTGCCTTCCCAATCACTGAGGCAGCTGATTTGTTAAGGAATCAAGCACCCACTGATCCAGACAGGACAAAATATTTAAGACTCTAATCACTGCCACAGCATCTATGGAATCATTCCATGTTCTCAATGAGACACTGTTTGACATATGGACTCTCCTTTCCAAGAAATCATGCCTGCATAAAGGGATACAGACACAGAAGGAAATCTGGGTCTCATTACCACAAAAGGCTCTCGTGTTATGGATTACTTAAAAACACACACAAACATTTTTTTTCTTAATGCAAAACGTCTCGGTCAATGGAACTCAAATGAATACCCTTCTCCGGACAACTTTCTGCCAGTGTGTCCTGGCTTCTTTGGCATACTCTAATAACGACTTACCCAAGTGAAAAGCACAAATTCTGGGCCACTGTTAAGGTTTCCCAAACATCACCAACCCATTCAGTGTGAGGTTTATCCCAGCATGGTCTCATGAAGATCATACAATTATTAATTTGAGGTTCCTTCACTAATCTCCATGAGAGGCAGCTTCTCTAGAGCCCGAAACTAAAAAGTTGTCAGACGTCTGGAAGGGGTTATTATTCAAACCAAGAAAGACAACTACATCACGACAAGAATAATATGGATTTTCAAATCAGGTTGACAAGGGATGACTTTACCCCTGCTGCTGGCTGGCAGGAGTCTTTGGAAAAATTAACTCATTTCTCTAAGTTTCAATTTTTCTAACTTAAAAAAGAAATCCTGTGTAGTTCTCCCCCTACTCCTGCCAGAGATGGAAATTCTCAGTTTATTCTCACAGTTCTGAGAATTAAATAAACCAGATTAATATCAAGCCTGATGCTTTTATTTATCCAGCCTAAAAACATTCCTTTCCCAGCCTTCTTTCAGCAGGGGAATACTATTTCGTCTTGTTAGACGGCTCCGGCATCATCTTCTGGGTAAAGGTTTTCCAGATCCCTTCCTGACAGAACTGATGACTCCACTTTTTCTGAGTCCCGTGACTGAGGATAAACTTTTACACATCAGACACTGAGTATGAATTCAACAAATATTTCTTCATTGGCTTGATTACAATTTAGATGGTCATAATTAGGCTAAAGTTTTAAGGCAGGATGGGTGTATATGTGTGTGTATCCCCTAGGACCTGGCACAGTAGATGACAGAAGGGCATTCAGTAAATCTAGGGCCGACCCAGCAGAATGCAAATACGACATTTTGAAGTCCATACTACAAGGAGTGCTTCTTCTTTGCTTATTTGGGTTTTTTTGGGAGGCACACTCTGCAGCATTTGGAGGGCACAGAAGGTGCAGAGTTTGGGGGGCCCCTAGAGGTGCTCAGGGGACTATGTGGTGGTGGAGACTATACTTGAGCTTTCAGCACACAAAGCATGTACTCAGCTTTGAGCCATCTCCCTGGCCCCAATACTCCTTAAAATTTCTGATTGCTAGAAAACCTGGTTAATGAGTAGATTTAAACCTGGATTTTATCCACCACCTGTTTCATTTTTCAGCAACTTCATAAAAAAAGCAAAATTAACTTTTAAAAGTCAGAAATGATTCATACAAAGCAGAGAGAGCTAGCAAAGCAATGAGAAAACAGGAAGCAAAGCACTTCAAAGGGGGAAAAAAAATAGCATCAAGAAACATCCTAGAGTGGATTAAGGTGGCAGACAATTCCAATAGCCCAGCTTCCTCTATTGCCTCTCTTTAAGCCATTCTGCATTTAGCAGCCAAGATTGACCTTCAGCAACACAAATCAGTTTTTATCAGTCCCTTCTTGAAGTGTTTCGGGGATTTCCCATTCCCTGATTAAAAAAAAAAAACCTGCAAAACTCCTTTCACTGGCTTCAAGTACTTGCCTAACCTCTCTCCTACCCCTAGACCACCAGCTAATCAGCCTTCCCCTGCCCAAACAGGTCTTGCAACTAATTCTATTACATTTGTTGAAAGTCCTCTATTAAAATAAAAAAGCTCTTAAATGTTATCTCATTTTGATTGATCACTGCAATAAATGAAAAGAGATATTATCTCACTTTATAGAGAAGTTAGGCTCAGAGATGACAAGCTTTGCCCAAAATGTAGTGCTCACTATATTTTACCTACTCTCTAGGCCAGGTTTTATCGATATATCAGGCCCATTCCTTCATCACAGCCTTTGTATTTGGGGCTTAATCTCGGAGCATTGCTACCAGCCCCACTCAGCTGAGCCAGAGAAGCTTCCTTTCAGCCTTCAAGCTTTTGTCTCCGCTCGTAGAGAGGTATGATCTCTAACTGCTTTAAAACACCATCCCCTTCTCTATGATAGCCTGCTTAACTGCTTATTAAATACTTTCATTTTTTGGCTATCTCCCTTAACAGGTCCAGTACCTGTGAGCATAGAATATACCACCTTTTATAATCAGGTTGTAATCCTCAAAACAAAGGGTCTGTCATACAGGTGATGATTATTTTTTTTCCACTTGATGAATATTATATTCGTTTCCTGAGAACCTAGCACAGGCTGAAAGAACTCAACAGGATTTTTGAATAAATATAAGAATGAATGATGAAAAAGTGGTATCCTTGGTGAAAGGCACTAACTTTGCTAATTAACACCAAAGCACATTGTTATGAATGAAGGTTAAAGGAAACACTGCAATGGATAACGGATAAATCTCAGCTAGATTGTTAGCACTGTAGTTTCAGTCAGTTACTAAATACCTTATTTACAAAAAGAAAATGGAATTTTATCACCTTTTAAAAAAAGTTTCCCTTGTTTTGTAATAATCTAGACAGGATACAAATTAATATTTTGCTATCAAGTAGAAAGTGAACTCAGGGGCGGGAGTGATAGCACAGGGTCAGGGTGCCTGCCTTGTACGTGGCTGACCAGGGTACAATCCTGGGCACCCTATATGGGCCCCTGAGCACTGCCAAAAGTAACGGAGTGCAGAATCAGGGTAGGAGTAAGCCCTGAGCATCACTGGGTGTGGCTCCAAAACAAAACAAAACAAAATAAAAAAAGAAAGTAAATTTAAATCTTACATACTTATAGGACCTGAATTTAGGTTTCCCTAGGTGTTTAATCTCTATCTATATTTCTACATATTCTTCCCAGTCACTTTTGTAAGGGTTATTGAACAAGTCAAAAAAGGTAATAAATTCAAATAGTCTTAAATATGAAAGGACCACAAATTATCTTTATAGAGAAATAGGAGAACTCTCCAATAAAAATTAGGGACAGTAACTTCTGATAACTTCCTAAGTAGATCACATACTAGTATTTGGAATAATCTGAAAAGCTAGTAAATCTGAATTCATTGTTGAGGTTAGGGAAAAGAATCCACTTTGTTAACAATAAAAATAATCTTTTTATCAAACTGTCAAATAAAGAAAGTTCTTCCCTTTTGCATACTGGTAAGATTAAAAAATATTTTAAAATATAGTAATTTCAACGACCAGTCTAACATCTTTAATAAAAAAATTATAATGGAAAGAGAACAGAAATGACAGTAAAATGACTTGGGTAGCAAAAATGTAACAAAATCAAAATTTCAAATACTTTTACACCAGCTAAATTATGACTTTCTAAATAACAATAGAATTGATAGATGTTTCGTGTTCTGCTCCCAGATACAGAAAATTTTCTAATACACCAAATCAAAAGATTAGGGGCTTTAATAATATTCTTAAGAACCCTACTGTGATTGTCTAAAAGCCAATTTAAAAACTATTTTCTTTTACATTTCAAAAATGTAAGATCCAATAATTTTTGTCCACAATCATACAAAATCTACTATTATGTTTCCACATCAAGAATGTTACTCTTTGTACTTAAAATTGGGAAGGCCAGAAGATCCAAACCTTTCTGGACAAAATAATAAAGAAACAACATTTCAAGATACCTCTGTTACTAAACATGCTTTAGGGCCATATATACCAAATTTTTAAAAGTAGAAAGAAAGAAATACCTTGGAAGTCCTCAGAATTGGGCAACTTGACACCACATACAAAGTAATCCTTATGCTCATTCTAGAAATAGAATCCAAAACTAAAATTAATTTGTTATTAATAAAACAAAGAAGCTAAGCCAAATCTCAAAAGACTCAGCAGGTCAGTGTTAACTATCCTGAGATCAAAGCATTTTCTTAATTGTTGTAGTGAGATGATGAGTACATGGTGCTGAGGCATTACAGCACCATTCTCTCTCATTATGTGTGTGTGTGTGTGTGTGTGTGTATGCTTAAGTTCTCTATAAAATAAACATTTAAAGCATCACATAAAAAGCCGTGGAAAGCAGCAATTCAAAGCAATATATGAAAAATTTAAACAAAACCAACATGATTGTGTAAGGAACCTAAAAGCAATCTATTTGCCTCAGAAAATTAGTCCTTTAAACCTTTCCATTAAAAAAGGAAATAATGCCATTAAATTTAGCACTTTGTTCTCTAAAAAGGAGAATCCTAATCAGTTTTAATTAGCAGTTGTGTATTTAAAACAGTGAATATGTATTTGTGCCTAAGTACCCCAAATAGTAACTAATAATTAGGTTTCCTGAGAAAGATCTTAAAGGAACTACAACAAATTTGGTGGGTTTTATCTGGGAGGGAGCAGTTGGGCTCAGAGGTCACTTCTGACAGTGCTCGGGGGATCATATGCAGGTTGAGGAATTGGACAAGGGTCAGCTGTGTGCAAGGCAAGAGCCTTAATCCCTAGAGCTATCTCTCCAGCCCAGCAATTTGGTATTCTTTCAGGTAAAGATGTGTATATCTCACCAAAAATTGATATTGACACAATAAAAATAATCAGAGGGCCAGAGAGATAAGCTCAATAATCTGGAGCATAAGTCTTCCATGCACAAGGCCTTGTGTTCAATGCCTGGCACCACATGACGCCCTGAGCACTGCTGAGTATAGCCCCGCTGGGCCCAGAGCACCGCTGTTTCTGAATGATGCACTGTCAGGCCCCCACTCTGGGCTGAGTGCTGCAGAGAAAGGCCCCGAGGCCCCCTAAGCACAGGTGTGAGCATCCCTCATTTGGTGCTCCTCACCCAAACCAAATGGCTTTCACTTATTTTTAAAATAGATACCTAACATTGGAACAATAACAACAAATTATTCTGATGAGAGGAAATTTTAAGTGGAAATCATCAATTTTTAAAAATAAAAGGTTTTATTTTATACTTACCAAATCGATAGGATAAATGTAAGAAAGTTCTGACAGTAATTGCCTGCACCGAATTGTCAACTGAGCATTAGTCTTCAGAAAGAGTTCTCTATTGAGGAAAGAAGAAAATACTTTTGTTTTAAAAAAGTAATAATAATAAATATTAAATAGTAAAAAGCTGACTGCATGCTTTCTAACATTTCTTTTCACAAAACTGATTCAGAGGGAAGATAAAAATAGCCCGTGTTAGGCCACATGAGTCCTGATCCATCTCTGAATACAAGCAATCAAGCTAACTATAAAGTAAGGCCTAGAGTCCAGCACCAGGTCAAGAGATACGATAACGACCGAGCTTTGACAGCATATGCCAGGAGCATCACAGACAGCTAGAATGGAAGGCACTACAGTGTTCCTTTTAAACTATACAAGGTACACAGGTAACGGATAAACACTAGAGGACATTTTATCCTTTCAACTGTGTTAACAGTAAAGAAAAGAAGGGGGGAGACGGTGTTACAAAAAACTAGGTCAAAGTGGAATATAAAATAAGTAGTATAATGCAGAGAGACCACTGAAGACTTCAACAGGACAAATAATAGTTCCCCAATGCCTGGCTCTCCTACCTGCATACTGAGAGGATTGGACAAGACACTCTTTAGAGGGTTAACATTGACTGCTAACGTGTCAGGAAGGAAACTGCATGCAATGGGTTAACTTTGTAGAAAAAGTGAATGAAGATGGAGGAAAGAACAAAGGTGAGGGACCAGAGCGATAGGACAGTGGGTAGGGTGTTTGCCTTGTACGAGGCAGACCCAGGTTCAATCCCCAGCATTCCATATGGCACCCCGAGCTCCACCAGCAGTAATTACTGAGTTTGGAGCAAGGAGTAACCCATGAGCATCAGTGGGTCTGACCCAAAAAAACAAAACAAAAAACAAAATAAAGGTAGCAACAAGGTAAGCATGTTCTGGAAGAAATGAAGAGGGAAATGATCAAGATTCAAGTGTTATTAGCAAATTAAAAATGAGCATTTGAACTAGCAAACTGTATAGTGCCAATTTATTGGTTATTCTGAAGATAAGCAAGACAATCACCACGGTTTTTAAGGAAAAGGAAAAATTATGGCAAAAAAAGCGTGCTCCTTGATTTTTGAGAAAAGACATCCAATAGAAATACTATCGACTATACAGGTGGAGAGACTGATGTTGAGGGAGATAATGTAGGGGCTGCAGTGCTTTCCATATCACCTAACCACGCAACAGGAGCAAAGCCCAGGCCCTACCAAACAGCAAGAGGAAAATACTCAAACATTTTAAAATCATAGCATTGTGGTTTTGGAAACCAAATAGTATTTTTCATATTCACTATTATGACCAGGAGTTCTCAGAACTGCCTCTAACATATGGTGCGTGATACACAATAGGTGTATAGTTAAGGATACAGTTAAGTGTAGTTAAGTTAAGGATATAGTTAAGTGCATATTAAGGCATAGTTAATAACAATTACTTATTAGTGCCAGAATTAATGTGGCACTCAGATGTGTGAAATACCAATACACACTGCACTGCTTTTAAAAACTGTTATGTTACCAAATCCTATCTTCCAAGTAAACTCAACAATCGTAATAATTCTGTCTTTACCTTTTCGCAGTACATTCCTTTCTCAAATCATTTAAGGATTCCTTCTGGTGTTGAAGCTTGAGGTGCTCAGTGGAAAATGCACTTCCTACAGAGAGATTAAAGGAGACAATTCCAGATGTAACAGAAGAGATAGGACTGTTCAATCACAAACAAATAGGACCCAGTTCACCGATGAAGAAATAAGTTAAAAAGACGTAGTGGGTTGGGTGCAATGGTCTCCCACAGGGATTCATGAGGGAAAGAAAAAAAAACAACTAATGTTTCTTATTTATTAGATTAGTTTTTAATGCAGGTTATTGCAAGAGTGAAGGAGCTCTGCCTTCAGATTTCTGGCTAGCTGAACAAGAAACTCTGGTAAGATTTCAAAAGTACTATTTTCTTGATTGATTGATTGATTGATTGGCTGAGAGTCTCTTGCCCCCGAGCCTGGCTGTCTTCCCTGGGCCCCTTGGAGGGGGTGGGCTTCAGTTTCCCTCCCTGCCCTGAGCAGAGTTCTGCGTCCGAAGACCACCGGAGCCTAGCCACAGCCATGCTCAAGGCCCTTCTCCACACGTTCAGATGAGCCTCATGCATGAAGGAACCAGCAGAGGAACCCAGGTGTGTGGGACCCAGGGCTGAGACCTCCAAGCCTGCTCAGATCGGGACTAGGCCTCATCTGCCCAGATTCCCCATTTTCCAGTAGCTAGGCGGTCACACCCAGAGACTTCCCCCGGCGCCGTGTAATCCCACCAATGGCCAACATCCAGAGACTATAAAACCAAGCTCCCAGAAGATATCTTATGGCCTAGTTCTCCCTCTGGGAAAGCTTGGCAAGCTACCGAGAGTTTCTTGCCCACATGGGAGAGCCTCGCAAACTCCTCATAGTGTATTCATATCCCAAAAACAGTAATAATGATGGGTCTCATTCTCCTGACCCTGAAGAAGCCTCCAATGTGGCACCATTGGAAAGGACAAGCAAAGAGAGGCTTCTAAAATCTCAGGGCTAGGACAAATGGAGATGTTACTGAGACTGCTCGAGAAAATCAACGATCAACGGGATGATGATGATGATGATGATGATGATGATGATGATGATGATGATGATGACGACTGACTGGCTGATTGACTTTCAAAGCACCTGGGCTTATAAAACTGGAACAGTAGTGGGGTGAGGGATGACAGGCAAAGCATGTGGGGGGTAAGGGTCCATGAGAAATCTCTTTATCTTCCACTCAATTTTTGTATGAACATAAAACTACCTTTAAGAAAATCTACACCCCAAAGACAGTACTGGGGTTATGGTGCTGGGTTTGCAAACAGCCAATCCTGTTCAGTTTGATACTCACATAAGGTCACTCACATAAGGTCCCCAGAGCCCCACCAGGAGTGATTCCTGAGCACAGTCAGGTGTGATGTAAAAACAAGAAAAAGAGAAAGTGAAAGCTTCTTAAGGTACGGACTACCCAGGCCTAATACCTCCGGTGGTCTTTAATTGTAGAAATAATACCCCGGCCCTTAGAATCTCTTAGTCTTATAATTTTTACTCATACTTAAGTTCTAGATCTTACAAAAGAGTTTAGTTTCATGAACTATGATCCAAAGGAAAATCTACCCTTAAGCACATTTCTCATAATAAACAAGAAATAGACTCAATAACCAAAATACAGTTTGCACCTTAGCACCTCACCAGTCTAATGATGCACGGTGATTTATAATACTGTTTATGACAGAACCCCATGCATACCTCAGTTTGTAATGAGGCACAGTGATGTACGATATGTCAGTGGCAGAGTTCCACGCATACTGTGTTCTGTCATCACACACACCAGAGGTCAGCTTTGCTCCACCAATAACCAATGGGACATCTGCCATCTCCTCCCACACTCCCTCCTCTTGGGGGTAAACTCAGTTCTAAGCACTAACATTTACTTTCACAAAACTGATTCAGAAGAAGATAAAAATAGTCCGTGTTAGGCCACATGAGTCCTGATCCATCTCTGAATACTAGCAATCAAACAAACTATAATAAAGGCCTAGAGTCCAGCACCACGTAAAAAAATCTTTTCCCTTAACTGTACTTACTGACCAAATCAGTTGACACGCTACTCTGGAATAGAATTCACCCAATGGCAACTAGACAGCTTTAGCAACAAAATTAATTCCTCCTTCACATCTTCATCTCAGTGATTTATGTTGATTAAACTCTTCCCATCACCCACATCCTTTTACCATAAACCACATGAATAATGCGATTACTACACAGATTTGGATATAATTTATTCCACATCCCAATTATCTCTATAACTTAAAATTAATTCACCTCAACTCTGCTAGTGAGATCACAAGTACAAATGACCTGGCCTGGACCTTAAAATGCAAATATACTCCTCCTAATCACTTTGAAGTTTCCTTCAGAACATACTTAAAAGGCAAACCAAAACATGCCAATATACCAAAAGGGCAAGAGATAAGAGACCTGTTCAGAGACAAATCTGGGTGGATATAGGCACACTCTTTATCTTGTAGTTTTTCTAGAAATCTGAAATGATTTCCAAATGAAAGCACAACACGGGACTGGAAAGACAGCACAGGGATTCTGGTGCCTGCGTCGCATGTGGCTGAATCACATCTGAACACCAGCAACCCTGAACATTTTCCAGGAGCGGCCCCTGAATCCAGAGCCAGGAGTAGCCCCTAAGCATTGCTGAGTGTGGCTCAAATCCCTACTCCACCCACCCACAAATAAAGAGATTAGCTGAGAGGCTATAGTTTTCCCACAAGCTGAGTTTTATTTGTTTTGTTGCTTTTGTAGTTTGTTTGAGGGGCACAGCAAATTGGCTCTGCACTCAGAATTACTCCTGATGGTGCTGGGGGGGGGGGCATATGGAATGCTGGGATTGAATCCAGGTTGGCCATGTGCAAGGCAAACACCCTACCCCTATATATTGTCACTCTGGCCCACCCACAGACTCTTTAAGGATTTAGAATGCAAGCAGGCACAACCTCTCCAAAATGTTTTAGGTTCGTTTTTCTGTCCAGTGGTAATATACCTTACTCTGGAATTACAGTGAGTTTGGCTGAATTAGAATCAGATAAGTACTATGGACCTGGTCGCCCCACCCCTTATTTGTCTTGGTTTGAGAAACACACCTGATGGTATTCAGGGGTTACTCTCAGCTTGGTACCCATTCTCAGGGGACCACGTGATGCATGCACAGCACATGCTCATCTCCTTGGGCTATCTCTTTGGCCCCAAGAACTAAGTTTTAAGAGGTATCTTAGAAAACTCAATCTATAACTTATTATGATTTCATAAGCCAACATAATACTCAGGTGCAAGAAAGAAGTCTTCAATTTCTTCAGATCCTTAACACTTGGGGTTGCTTCCTAAGGATAATTTCATTGAAAAACTAATCTCCATCTTTAATGTCCATATACATCCTTAAAATAAGCATTTTAAGCTTATCCTTCGATTTGGCATCAACTGGTATTTTTTACTTCAATCTTTACTATACAGGTTCCAAACTAACTTTACTCCTTCTTCACTATAACCTCCATATTTATCAGCTATGCTGATACATTTTTTCTCTAAGCAAGAACTTTCCCTTCTCCATTAGCTAGCTATAGAAATCATGAATCTTTTCATTTTTCAATTATTAAAAATTCATTGCTAAATATAACTCCTGGTACACAAGTGGTTTCAGACTGGGTCGGTGGAACTCTTCAGCCTTACTTCTATGTCCTTGCATTATCTTTAAAATTGTACAGCAATATTTTAACCCGACAGGATGTATAGTAATGGCATTCATTCCCGACAGTTTTAATTTGGGTATTCTCCACTTTCACTTGCTCAGTCAAGTTAGAGACACCAATTTTGTTGACCTTTTCCCAGACCTTTTTAATTTTAATGGTATTCACTCCTTTTCCTTTGAATTTCACTGATTTCTGTCCTTTCTTATATCCTTCCTTCTGCTTTGTTTGAACTCAATTTCTTTTCCAGCTGCTAAAGTACAAGCTATGTGCTGGACAGATAGTATAGCAGGTAGGGTGCTTGCCCTGTATGCATCTGACCCAGGTTTGATTCCTGGCATCCCATCAGGTCCCCTGTGCTCTGCCACTAGTGATTCCTGAGTGCAGCATCAGGAGTATTCCCTGAGCACCACTGGGTATGCCAGCCCCCAATAATAAAATTTTAAAAATAAGTAGAAGCTTAGATTATACACAATTCTTTTCAAATATGACCATCAACTGCTATAAATTTCCTTCTAAGTATATATACCTTTAAATACTGTCATATTTTCATTTGGTTCAAACTATTTTCTAATTAACCTTTCTCATTCTTCTTTGATCCATGCTTTGTATGCGTGTGCTCAGTTTCTGAATATCTGGAATTTTCCAACTACCTTTTTGTTAGTAATTTCGAGCTTGTTTTTATTTTTTAGAGACAGTAATTCATGCTATTTTTGTTCTTTCATATTGTTTGTTCTATATAAAATATGTCCTACCTGTTCCAAGCATCTTTGAAATAAAAATGTATATTATGATGGTGCTCAGTGGAGTAGTCCAGTTAGGTCCAGTTCTCATCTGAGAATGTTGGAAAGGTCTCCTAGCCTCACAGATTTTCTCTCTACTTAACCTAAATTATTGAGAGATGCATATTGTGGTTTCCAACTATAACTGTGTATCTTTTCTCAGTTCTATCAGTACTATCAGTGTGTATGCATGTATATACATATTATGTGAGCTGTTATGTTAATTTTTGTTTTGGGGCCACACCCAGAAATGTTCAGAGCTTACTCCTGTTTTTTGCACTCAGGGATCACTATGGGTGGGCTCAGGGGACCATATGGGGTGCTGGGGATGAAACTCAGGTCAGCTGCAGGTAAGGCAAAAGCCCTATTCTCTGTACTATCTATGGCTCTGGCTCCTGCCCCTCACCCCCACCTGGTCTCCCTTCTTTTGATTTGGGGCCACAGCCAACAGTGCTCAGAGCACTGGGGATGAACCCTGGATTGGCTGTGTATAAGGCAAATCCCCCACCCCACACTCCCTGCTGTACTATTGCTCCAACCCCATTTCTGAATTTTTTTTTGACTGATACTAATATGGCCATTCTACGCTTCCTTTGATTAATATTTGATTGGTGTGCCCTTTCTGTTCCTTTGCCTTCCGTATACATATCTTTATATTAAAAGTGGGCTTCCTTTATGTAGCACTTATTTAGTATTTAAACGTAAATCTAAACAATCTGTTTCAGTTGAGGACTTGGACCATTTATACTTAACGTAATCATCGATAATATTCCAATTATAAATCTATCACTTTGTTAGCTGTTTTATATATAATATAGTCTTTGTCTTTAATCTGTAATTTTGTTTGGGTTTTGTTTGTTTTGCTTTTGTTTGGGGGCCACAGCTGATGATGGTCAGGGGTTACTCCTGGCTCTGAACTCACGAATTACTCCTAGCAGTGCTGGGGGCCATATGGGATGCAGGATGGCCATGCTGGAAGCCAGATCAGGCATATACAAGGCAAGTTCCTTACCTCTGTACTATCTCTCTAGCCCCATATTTTGCTTTTATTTTATGATCCCTTCTTCATATATTTTTATGCAATTCTTTACATATATTTTCTTATATGCATGTTATTAACTCAAGCTCATTGCTATTTTTTTGTGTTAGAAAATCAATTGCCTTCAGAGCAATTTAAACCAACAACAACAAAATATCTTTATGTGACTTTCATTTTAATCATTTCTGGGTGTTTCAGTATTTTGTGGGTTGAATCAAATTTCTGCCTGGCATCATATATGCTCCATTGAAGAATTTCCTTTAATATTTCCTGAAGCATAAGACTGATAATAATGGGGGCTGGAGTGATAGCACAGCAGGTAGGGCGTTTGCCTTGCAGGCGGCCGACCCAGGTTCGAATCCCAGCATCCCGTATGGTCCCTTGGGCACGGCCAGGGGTAATTCCTGAGTGCAGAGCCAGGAGTAACCCCTGTGCATCCACAGGTGTGACCCAAAAAGAAAAAAAAAAAGACTGATAATAATGAATTTCTAAGTTTTGCTTAAAAGAGCCCATGTTTCAATATGAGTAATTTCTATGGCATTATCATCAGCTTCATTAATACTTCCCTCAATTATATCAAATTAGAGATGTCAAAGGAATTTATTGGTTACTGTTTTAATTTATAGCAAATTAATTATAATTTTGATGTTTTGTTGTTGCTGTTGTTGCTTGGATTACACATCCAGTACTGTGCCGGGCTTATTTCTGGCTCTGTGCTTGGGGAGCACCTCTGGAGTTAGTTGCTCGAGGAAACCATATGTGGTACAGGGGTCAAACTTGGGTGGGTTATGAGCAAGGCATGCACTTTCCTTACTTGCTTTACCATCTTTACAGTCCTACATTATTTCTTATAATTTGTATTCTCAACTGAAAGTTACTCTCTGTTTCTATAAGCTTTTTTTTGTTTGTTTTAATTTGTTTTTTGTGCCACACCCAGTGGTGTTTAGGGCTTACTCCTGGATCTATGCTCATCACTACTGACAGGTTTCAGACATCATATGCGGTGCCAAGGATCAAACCTGGATCAGACACATGCAATGCCAGCAGCACCCTACCTACTGTACTATCCTACCTCTCTGGCTTCACTTGTGTATATTACCCACTTTCTACGAATTCTGGATCACATTAATCATTTTATTTTTCAATTCCTTCTGACAACCCCAAAGACTGCATCACTTGTGAATCTTTTTCTGTAAATTTCTTCTTCTGCTGTTTTGCTGTGGGTGATGGTGGCAGTGGAAGAAGTCTGATGGCTTTTTGTTTAGTTTTTGCTTTTCCCTTCACCTCAAAACTTTTAACTAAATTTTGAACATAATATTATGGACAACAGAGAAAGGAAAGGGCATGATTCATTCTAATTTGGAGAGCTAAGTTAAAACTTTCAGGAACTAGGACCAAGAATAGGGCTCTAATAGCAGAACAAATGACTCACGTGTGCCAGGCTGAGTTTGATCCCTAGAAGTATGCAGTAGGGGCTGGAGTGATAGCGTACTGGGTTGGGCGTTTGCCTTGCACATGGGAGACCCAGGTTCGATTCCTAGCATTCTATATGGTTCCCTAAGCATCGCCAGAAGTGATTCCTGAGTGCAAAGCTAGGATTAACCCCTGTGCATCACCGGGTGTGACTCCGCCCCCCCCACCAAAAGAAAAAGAAGTACGTGGTCATGAAGTACCACAAGTATCCCTGGTAAGCCTGAGCACAGCTGAGACTGAGTCTCACAAAGCCTGGCCATGGGCCTCATCCGCTGGTCTCCCCCTCCCCCTCCTGCCCCACCCCCAGTCAGCATTGTACCTTGTGGTCCCAACTTAAAAGAGATGATAGATCAAAAGTGAATGCGTACTCTGTAGGAGACTAATACCCAAGAATAGTAATATATAATACCAGGAGGTTGGCTCCATAGCTTGGAAGCTGGCCTCACACGCTGGGGGAAAGTCATCCCAGATAGAGAGGGGAACACCAAGTAATACGTGATTGGAGATCCTGAGTGGGAAGGGAAATGCGTGCTGAAAGTAGACTACAGACTGAACAGGATGACCACTCAATACCCCTATTTGGAACCACAACACCCAAAAGGAAAGAGAGATATCAAATTGGAATGCTCTGCTACAGAGGCGGGGTGGGGTGGGGGGGATGGGACTGGGGGGTGGGAGGGATACTGGGTTCATGGGTGGTGGAGAATGGACACTGGTGGAGGGATGGGCTCTTAAACATCGCATGAGGGAAAAACAAGCACGGAAGTGTGTGAACCTGTAACTGTACCCTCACTGTGACTCACTAAAAATAAATAAATTTAAAAAAAAGCGAGTGCCTGCCTCATTTTTCATTCAAGAGTGAATATTGACTATAAAGTTTTTTTCTTTAACTAAAGCAAAAACCTTTCAGAAACCGAACTGCTTTGGGCTTTTTGGCCACCATGTTCTTTACACTGAGGTACAGTCTTCAAATTTCTTTAACTTTTCCCTTTTTTTGTGTGAGGGGAGCGGAAGAGAGGATTTGCTGAAGGGTGTTTCCTAAGATCTTGTTTTGTTCTCAGCATTCTGTATTCTGTGGGAACCAACACCTAAGAAATGGTGTGAGGCCTATACTTGCCTCTCTGACTGGTAAGCTATTTGGCTTGGAGTTACTGGCCTTCTGGCCTAGTTGGAGAGAAGGGGGGAGAGTTTCACGTGCTACTGACTGAGCCCAGCACACACTGGGGTCCAAGGGATCAAAGTAGGTTTGTCTCAATGATACTGTCCCTCCCCTAGCAACAGACTTCTGACAATACTGGTCCAATATAAATGCGGTCCTTTTGCACCCTAGTTACATTGCCTTCTTTCTCTCTCGAGACAATAGTTCTTCCTGGTTTCCTAGGGACTAGAGACTTTGCAACTCTTTCCCTGGAGGCTTAATTCTTTGCTTGTTGGGGAATAAGATCTAAATCAAACTTTTATTGCAGTAGCAATAA
Source organism: Sorex araneus (assembly GCF_027595985.1). Lineage (NCBI taxonomy): Eukaryota > Metazoa > Chordata > Mammalia > Eulipotyphla > Soricidae > Sorex > Sorex araneus. The sequence goes on along the minus strand of NC_073313.1, from coordinate 268,342,027 downwards.
CAACTTGTCTCTTTCAGACTCAAACCATGCAGTAGTTTTCTATAATTTCCTGCCTTGACTTCAGTCTTATTTGTGGACAGACAAAAAAGGTTCATGCAGAGAAACTGTGGGCAGAGTGAACTACCTTGTGCCTGCTATTATAATCTTACAGTAGCCCACACTTGGTTACTAACAATTTGTTAGAAATTACAGTTGAACTGTTTTACCTACTAATACAGTAGCCTCAAGCCCCTTGGCTGAGCCACTGGTGAGTCAGTTTCCAGACGCAATCTCCTATTTTTCCTTACATACCACACAACATGGATCCTTGATACCTTTGACCACTAACAGATTCAAACTAATATCATATCCAGCTTTCTTGTATTGTGAGGATGGAAGTGAGTGCAATTCATTTTTCTACACCCAAGGCAGAGATCACTCAGGGATAGAAAATAAATGCAAATGACAAAACTTCTTTTAGAAATGTTTGGTTCTGTTAACACATATATCAGTATTCTCCTACATTAGCTAAGATGGTGCTTCTAATCAGCAAGAACTCAAGTCAGGCGCTTTTATTTTAACAACCAAATGCAATGCTGTCTTCTATAAATCCAATAGCTAGAAAGAACATGAATCTTGTTTCCAACAACAAAACAAAGCTCACTCTTTAGGTTCTCTCTCAGCAGAGTTTGGTCTCAGACTGGCCAATGGCCAGTTCCTGTCAAAATTACAGTTTAAACCAATAAACTATCATTCTTTCAAGTTTTCTCCATAAAGTCAGATAAGCAAAAAGCAACATATTCCAACTCTTTTAGTTTCCCTCCATGCAGGAATGTCTTTTCTGTACTATGATTTATGATGCTGCTCTTCTTAAGGGTTAATAAGCTCTTTCGTGCTGTAACTTTTGCAAAATTGCAATTGACTGCATTTCATTATGATATTTAATATCTTGCACATAAGAAACTGCACGCTAAATTCCTCTTGGAATTTAGTGCCAAGAGAAGATTTTTTTCTCCCCAAAGAACTGATATATTTCCTTATAACAGGCAATGGGAAGCAATTGATACCTTTCATAACTACACAATTGGCCTGACAGCTTAGATGGTCAGAGCTAATTTTACTGCTTAAATACAACAGGCAAATCCTTGGGGAGGCAGTCTACTTTATGGAAAACCAAGGACATATGAATCAAAGATCTGGGTTTAAATCCTGCCTATGCTATTTTCAGAACTCTAGACAAGTCTTAAATTCACTTAGTTTCATTTTTCTCAGCTGTAAAAAATGAGAAATTTCACTTTTGTTCAATATTTAAATTATCTGAACTTGCTTCAGATGAGTGGAGGAATTTTCCAGGAAGTTCCAAATTAGTAGAGGAATTTTCCTAACAGATCTGACTGACTCTAAAATAATACCACAAAGCACAAGTTGACACTGTACAGCAATTCAAATATAACTTCCTAATTACTTTGATTTCCCATACTAGAGATAATGACTCTATACATTATCACATCCTTAGGCATCCCTGAAATCTAATGACTTCACTTCATACTATCTTGAACTAACAGGATTCCTTTATAGACCTACCCACTTTCTTTTCTTGTTTGTTTGTTTTGTGGTTTGGGGGCCATACTGGCAATGCTCAGGGATTATTCCTAGCTCTGCACTTAGAAATTACACCCGGTGGTGCTCGGGGGACCATATGAGATACTGGGGATCAAACCCGGGTCGGCTGCATACAAGGCAAGCACCATACTCCTGTACTATCTCTCTGGCCCCTTGGGTCTCTTAGTCATCTTCTACAGTTCAATTTTCAAGATATGGCTAAGGTAAATATCTTTATTTATACTACAATTTACTTCTCACTCCAACTCCCGTACATACTATTCTCTTCGTAACAAATCATGTTTCAGCTATGGCAGCCTCTCGACACTAGCAATGACTATCTGAAAGAGAAGTGTACAATGCCATCACAGTTGTAATGAATAACAAATAAGCAACCAAGAATAAAACCAAAACAGAAAAAGACCCCTAGAATGAAAACAGTAAGACACTAAGAAGCAATTCAAAGAAGGCACAAAAAAGGGGAAAGATACTTCGTGTTCATGCATTGAAAAAGTTAATATTATTGGGCAAAAGACTTCAACAACAGAGTATTTTCATTTGGAAACAGACCACACAGGACAGTATCCCAACCAGCAAAAAACAAAACAAAACTATGAAACAGTGTTCAAGTTCATTTGTTTTCAATGAAACAAAAAATCAAAATTACAAGGATATACTATGTGGTCACCAGAGGAAAGCTAAAACAAAAAGTACAGAATTTATCAAATGCCAACACATATGTGGGACAAGAGATCTGATACCCTATAGAGGTAGTAAATTGGCCCAATCACTTTGGAAAACTTTTGTATACAATTTAATAAAACTGAAGATATGTGTATCCCAAGACTGTAATTCTGCTCCTAAGTTTATATTCAACAGAAAGGAATAAGAACCTTCACTACAAAATATACATTAAAATATTCAAGAAAGTATTATCTATAATAATTCCCAAATTACAAATTACTGAGATGCCAATAGTATGAACTACATAAATTCACAATAGATTACAATTGGCAATAAGAATGAACCAAGACTACATTAGATGCAGAAAAGGATGAATTTTACAAAAAAAATATTGAATAAAAGTCAGCATATAACATATACACATTGAATTTTGCCATTAACATAAAGGTTTTAATTGGGCAAAACCAACGTTTGTTATATTAAGTCAAGTATGCCTAGAATGCTCTAAATGGAATGGAACATGAGGAAGTCTCTGAGGTATGGGCTCCTGGTAATGCAGTTATTTGATGAAGATTCTGCTTATGTAGCAGTTCACTTAGAAAACCTGAGTGAGAGAGTGTGAGTGTGTGTACAGAGTTTGTATATCTGCATATCTTTCATATATATCGCCTTCATAACTCTTAAAAATTCAAAATATTAAAGAGTCTATCAACATGCAGATACAAAGTTTATGATTTCTGCCAATGGAAAAGAAAGGAAAACTACTGAATTGTGGGTTATACTTCTTTTGCGTGGTGTTTTACTCACCTTTATCGTGTAATGCAATTTGTTGCTTATGCAGCAATGCCACCTCTCGTCCCAAAGCTTTCTTTTGTCTTTCCAATTCATTCCGAAGCACCAAAATTTTTAATTGCAAGCACTCACTTTCTTTTTTCTAAGTAAATAAAAGAATGGGTGTATTTTTTAAATGTAAAAGTCATGACTATGAATAATTACACAACCACACTCTTTCTGTATCAAAACAAGCAATAATTTAATACTTCCTTTTAATACTTCAGTACTCATCTAAAGATATCCTTTTTGGGGGCTGGGGTAGGAGCATGCCCTGCAATGCTCAGAACTTATTCCTGACTCTGCAATCAGGAATTTCCACTGGCAATACTGGTAGTATTCAGGGAACCACAGGGGATACCAGGGGTTTGCCAGGTGCAAGGCAGACGCCCTAACCTCTCTACTATTGCTCCAGACCTAATGGTATCTTAGTTATCAGCACCTGTCATTTTAATGGAAAGAATAAAGATATAAACAAAGACTAACTGGAGGAATAAATCTAGTGTGCAGTCAGTACTTTCTAAGTACCTAAAAGATACTTCAAACTATCTCAGATGGTTTGCCTGACTTTATAATACAAAAGGACAAAAATATAAAGAAATGGAGTTCACAAAAAGTTAAACTTATGTATCAAAACAGTATTATAAAAATTTAAGTATCATATGACATAGCAATTCCACTCCTTTACATACATACACACTCAGACAATCCAAAACATACCCACACAATTAGGAACATGCTTGAAGTATACTGAGGGGGCGGGGGATGACAAAAAAAAAGAATATGTTGGAAAAGAAATACTTTCAGTGAAGAAAAAAGGCAATGTTTCTAAAAATGGAAATTTTAGAAGAGAAAATAAGTGGAATTAAGAAAAAAATTGTGAATGAGTTCATTAACAGGACCACAGGTGAGAAAGGACTGTTGAATCAAAACAAATTGCAATAAAAGATGTACAATTCAAACAATACACACACAGACTCACAGATTCTATATGTGTTGTATATATGTATATATACACTATATATATGTATACACACATATTTAAAAGCTCATCTTTGTATAGAACCTGTGGAATTATACCAAAAAATCCAATATTTATCATCATGTACTGTCAGGAAAGGAGAAAGAAGGCAGACTAAAAAACTGTCCAAGGATACAATAATTAAAACATTCACAAATTAGGCAAAAGAAATAAATCTAGAAAATAAAGAAATCAGTAAACTGCAAAGATATAAATTTAAAAATCATAAATTAACCAAAAACATGGCTCATTGATTGGGTCATTAAAATTGATTAAATTAACTAGGCTGGCACCGTGTGACAGTGCAGTGAGTAGGGCACTTGTCGTGCACACGCTTGACCTGGGTTCAATCCCCAGCACTGCACATGGTACCCCAGCACACGCCAGGAGTGACCTCTGAACACACAGCCAAGGAGCAAGTTCTGAGCACTGCCATATCAAAATAAGCAAATAAAGTGTGGCCCCCATATCAAAATAAGCAAATAAAGAAAATGAACTGGGATAATAAAAGAGGAAGGAAAAAAAGGAAAAAAAAAACCCAACCCAGAAAATGCTAGTATGCAGAATTAAAAAAATCCAAAGCCAGAAAAATAAAAGAATAATCACAATTGCTCTGTGTAGAGAAGATAATAACTTAAGAATACATGTAAGAACTCTATACTCACACGTCTGATGACATAGAGGAAATGTACCAATTCCCTCAAACAATCTATTCAAATTTATACTGAGAAAAAGAGATCTGGATAGACCTTTATGTAAAAAGGAAGTCAAATCAATAAACTCCCTAAACAGAAAGTACAGGCCCAAATATTTTCACTGATGAATTCTATAAAACATCTAGATAATCAACAATGAAAGTCCTTTAAATACAGAATAACTTTCTAACTCATTCTATAACTCTCACTAATAACCCTAATATCAAAAAAGTTATCACTATAAAATTCATTTATTATCTTATTATTTCTCATGAACACAGATGCATAAAAATCTGGACAAAATATCAGCAGATCTAATGTACAAGTGAAATGATACATTATGGTCAAATTACAGCATTAACCTTCAGTAATTAGTACATCAACAAAACTAAGAAGTAAAAGTCATTAATTATATCAAAAGATGCTGAAATAACATGTAACAAAATTCAAAACCTGTTTTATAATAAAAACAAGTTAGGAATAAAGAAAAACAGTCAATTTCATTTTTTTAAAAAATAAAATTCCATACGAACATCATATTTAATAGTGAGAAACCAAGTAGTTTTTTCCCTAACTCGGAGAGCAAGACATTGATTTCCCTATAACCACTCTCCTGAGAATTTTTTTTTTTTTTTGCTTTTTGGGTCACACTCAGCAATGCACAGGGGTCACTCCTGGCTCTGCACTCAGGAATTACCCCTGGCGGTGCTCAGGGGACCATATGGGATGCTGGGAATCGAACCTGGGTCGGCCGCATGCAAGGCAAACGCCCTACCCGCTGTGCTATCATTCCAGCCCCTCTCCTGAGAATATACTAAAAGTCCTAGTTAAGCTATAGCCACTCTCCCCCTCTCAAAAAAGGGGCAAACAAAAGCTATACATATAAGAAAGAAAGAAAATTGTTTTTTTTTTTTTAGGGACCACACCCTAGTGTGCTCAGGGGACCATAAATGATGCCAGGAGTTGAAAAAGGCCAGTCACATACAAGGCATAAACCTCAACCACTGCATCATTTCCGTGGCCCAAGAAAGAAAACTGTTTTAAAATTATATGATTGCTTATGGAAAATAGTTCAAAATAAAACCTGCCCCCAACCCCAAATGAAACTGAAAACTGGGACTGGAGCAATAGTACAGTGGGTAGGGCATTTGCCTTGCATGTGACTGACCAGGGTTGATTCCCAGCATCCCATATGGCCCCCCTGAGCACTGCCAGGAGTAACCCCGGAGCATTGCTGGGTGTGACTCAAAAAGAAAAAAAAAAAAAGAAACTGAAAAATTCCTTGAATTGTTCACCAATTGTAGAAGCAAAACTGTAATGTATTGCGACACATAATTTTGAGCAAAAGTAATAAAATTTTTGCATTAAGAAGGGACATTAGAAACTGAAATAAAAGCCATATTATTGATTAGCATAAAAATTAATTAGGTATGATTCTAAGAAAATATGTGCAATGTATATAAGAAAATATGTACAATATCTAAGGCTAGGAATGGAGCTCAATAGTAGAGCACACCCCTTGCATGTATGAGGTCCTGGGTTCAACCTCCAGCACAGCAAGAAAATAAAAAAAACAGTGTAAGATCTACATGAAGAAAACTATACACTTCTAATAAAAGAAATCAAAGGAGGAGCCAGAGAGAGAGAGAGAGAGAGAGAAAGAGAGAGAGCAGCAGGCAGGGCGTGTTTGTCTGGCATGTGGCTGACTCAGGTTCAATTCCTGGCACCTCATATGGTCCAAGGAGCCAGCCAGGAGTGATCCCTGAGTGGAACACTGAGGAACAGGAACAAGCCCTGAGAACAGCTGGCTATGGCACAAAACAAAACAAAAATCACAGGAGATGCAAACAAATGGACAAGTAGTCTATGTTCATGAACAGGAAGAAAATACTATATAAGATACTGATTTTTCCCAACAATCAATGGTTCAGTAAAATTCTAAGCAAGATATTTTCGTGTATATGAACAAATTCAAATAAAATTTCAAATAGGAAGTCAAATAACCCCAAATAGCTAATTCACTATTGTTTTTTTTTTTTGCTTTTTGGGTCACACCTGGCGATGTACAGGGGTTACTCCTGGCTTTGAACTCAGGAATTACTCCTGGCGGTGCTCAGGTGACCATATGGGATGCTGGGATTCGAACCCGGGTCGGCCGTGTGCAAGGCAAACACCTTCCCCGCTATGCTATCGCTCCAGCCCCTAGCTAATTCACTATTGATGGTAAAAAACATTGTTGAAAAATTTGACAGTATTTCAGGTCAGATCCATATGGAAATTAATTTACAGAAGTCAAGACAGTGTAATATAGATAAAAGACAAACCCAATAGAATACAAATAAACCCAGAAACAGAAGCATTCAAATATAGTCAACTGCTCTATGACAAAGGAATTTTCTAAGGTAATTCAACAGAGAAAATATATTCTTTTTATCAAATGAGGCTAGAACTACCTGCAGTAACAACAACCACTATTAAAAAAAAATCTTTGATATACATATTTTACACTCTTTAAAAAAGTTAAATCAAATCAAATCATAAACCTAAAATGTGAAACAAAAAAATTATCTGATTTACAGCATAAAACAGTGGAGTAAATCTAGGCTAAACTTATTTATGATTATTTAGGCACAAAATAATTTCTGAATGAAAAAACTGTTAGCCTTCATTAAAATTAAAGCTTCCCGGGGCTGGAGTGATAGCACAGCGGGTAGGGCGTTTGCCTTGCACGCGGCCAACCCGGGTTCGATTCCCAGCATCCCATATGGTCCCCTGAGCACCACCAGGAGTAATTTCTAAGTGCAGAGCCAGGAATAAGCCCTGTGTATTGCCAGGTGTGACCCCCAAAAAAAGCAAAAAAAAAAAAAATTAAAGCTTCTGTCCTACAAAAACTGCTGTTAGGTAAAAGTGAAGATAAGCCACAAACCGAAAGAAAATATTTGAAGACCATTTATGAATTACTCAAATTATGCACAAAATAATCTCTAAAGTTCAATAATAAGAAAATAACCCAAATTAAAAATGGACAAAATATCTCACTTGACCAAAGATTTACAGATGGACAAAAATAACAGAAAAAAAAAGGAACTTGACAGATAGCACCAAGGACTAAGCGCATGCTTTATATGCAAGATACCAGAGTCATCACAGGCACTGCTGGAATCACACCTGGGCAGAGAGCCAGGACTAGCCTCCAACCACCAATGGACGCACCAAAGAAACAAAAGAACATCAAAATATGCTCAGTATTAAATGTTATTACCAAACTTCAAATTTAGACACAATCAGATACCAAAACACACCTAAAAATAGCAATGCTTTGCACGAATGAGCTTGTGGGTTCAATCTCTGGCACTGCCTTACATTGGCATCAAATGCAATCCCAACTCTGCCAAGGTACCATAACCAGGTACACTTACCCCAGTATACCACAAATAAGTGTTTGATTCCCTATTACACTATGAAAATGAAGGGCAAACTTTCTTTTAAAAAACAGTGTTTTCAAAAGCTATTATAGTAAAAACTGATGAAAATGTAGAGCAGTAGAAACTTCCTTTCTTTATTCTAGTAATACTGAATGGTATAGTCACATACATTTCATAGTGGTTGAGCAGTTTCTTACAAAACTAAACTCAGCTCACCAAATGATCCAACAATCAAGCTCATAGATAGTTGCCAGATCAGTTGTAAACTTGAGAGGCCAAACAAAAATCCACACATGAATGTCTATAACAGCTTTTTCAGAATCACCAGAATTTGGAAGAAACCAAGGTATATAAATAATGGGGCATTATTCAGCAATAAAAGAGAATCACACTGATAAAAAGGCACGAAGAAAATGTAAAAGCATGGCATATGTTAAAGAAGCCAATCTGAAAAGGCAACATACTGGGCAATTCCAACTATATGACATTTTGAAAAGGACCAAAGCATGGAAAATGATATTTGACAGTTGTATGGAAAGCACTTTATAGCTATCATTTCTCACCCAAAACGCTTTCTTCCTATCTCTGAAAATACTGATCATAAACAGATGGCACGGTCATCTGTTAGACATTCAAGCCAAAAAAAAAAAAAACAAGCTGAAAGACTTATTTCCAAATCATTATTACATTTGACCTAAAATATTTATGGAATATCGAATGTTTCCAACTAAGCCTACCTAAACAAAACAAACAGTTATCAAGAGCCCACTGGGTGGTTCTAATGAGAAAGTTTCTGCTTGCTAAAGGCTTGGACCAATGGATGGATGCAAAAGCGTTTTACCTGAGCAATCCACAGTGTGAGAAGGAAGCTCGAGGGGAATTTTTTTTTTGTTTGTTTTTGGGTCACACCCAACGATGCACAGGGGTAATTCCTGAGTGAAGTGCCAGGGGTTATTCCTGGCTCTTCACTCAGGAATTACCCCTGACGGTGCTCAGGAAGACCATATGGGATGCTGGGATTAGAACCCGGGTCGGCCGCGTGCAAGGCAAATGCCCTACCCGATGTGCTATTGCTCCAGCCCCTCGAGGGGAATTTTTGATAACTGAGAAGAAGTATGTAATATCTGAGGAAGCAATCTTTTTTTCTAGAGGTAAGTATTCCCTTTGATTAATTAAAAATTTCACAAAATATAAACTGAACTCTACCTGGGAAGAGAAAGAAAACAGGGAAAAAAAAGAAAAGCAACTCTTAACCAGAGAATATGGATAGGTAAACAACTGATTTGTTCTATTTTAAGAGACAAGCTCAACTGTTTTTCTAGAAAGAATTAAAGAGGAAGCTAACCTAAATACTAAATTAACATGGAAGGCTTGTGCATGACACATTTTAAATTTGCACAACAGCAAGTGGTAACATAAAAAATATACCAAATTATTTAACAAAACCTAGAAATGCTGGTTCTAATTTCTAAGGAGGAGGATTAACAAATCCTACCCACAAATAATCTGGTTCTGCTACCTTTCTAAAGCATCTAAGACAAGGGTTCAAAATGATGCTCCTGTGCTACAAGAATCTTCAAACATATTTCTGGAGGCTGCAGAGATAGTTGAGACAATCAGGAGTCACCCTAAACACACAGCATTGAGCTAAACAACGTGTGGCCCCAAAACAAAAAAAATTTTTTATTAAAAAAAGCACTTTTGTGCCCTATAAACTTGTTGATTCCAAGTATAGTAAGAAACATGGATATTATCAATGGATCAATTTTATTTGGAGTTTAGTATTTTTCTGTACATTGTATCTAATCTAAAAGATGACAGACAAATGAATCTTTTGGAGTCAGGCCTAGCTAGCAAGGGAGATAAAAGAAAACATTTTGAGGTGGGATGGAGGCTGGGGTTGAGGTCACACTCAGTGGCACTCAGGGCGTATGCCTGGCTCTATGCTCAGGAATCACTGCTGGCTCACTTGGTGCCAGTACTGGGTGTCAGGAATCAAACCTGATTTGGTTGTGTGCAAGGCATGTGCCCTACCCTCTATGCTACCGCTATCACTCCTGTTCCCCAAAAATGTTTCTTTTCTTTTTTTTTGGCTTTTTGGGCCACACCCAGCAATGCTCAGGGGTTACTCCTGGCTTTGCACTCATGAATTACTTCTGGTGGTGCTGGGGAACCACAAAGGATGCTAGAAATCGAACCCGGGTTAGCCACGTGCAAGGCAAATGTCCTACCCGTTGTGCTATCGCTCCAGCCCCCCCCCAAAATATTTCTAATAAAAAAAATGGGTGTTCTGTACAAGCTGTTAAAATTTTCAAATATTTGTTTTTGTTTGGCGGGGCCACATGTGGCGATACGCAGGCATTACTCCTGGCTCTGCACTCAAGAATCACTCTGGCAGTGTTTGGGGGACAATATGAGACGTCAGTGATCAAATGCTGTTTTGACAATATGCAAGGAAATCACCCTACTTGGCCTCAAACTGTTCAAATATCTGATACTATACATGCACAGTAAGATGCTGGAGAGATAGTACAGGAGATAAAGTGCTTAGTCTGCATACCACCGAACCCAGTTTGAATCTCTGGCACCACAAATGACCCACCAGGCATGGCCCAGAGACACTCCGAGCTCACAGTCGAGAAGAAATCCTGAGCATGTCAGGTGTACCCCAACCCTCCTCTTACCACCATGGAGTATGAGAAAAAGTAAAATATTCTCATGAATAAATTGATATAAAATTAGATTTTAAAATATAGAATTTCAGAAGGCTAGAAAATACTGAATATCCAGGAAATTTATTTCTAGTCAAGATGTTGGACAAAGGAACACAACCCAATCATTTTCACAAGGGTTCCAAAATCTGAAAAAGCAATTCAAAACATTGCAGCCCCAAACACAAACTCTTCAATTATTACCAAAGACACCAAGATATAAGAAGAAAGACTAAATTCAGTTTTACTCCATAAGTGCATTAAACATTTTGGAGTTAAATTAATTTAGTTAGCTATATTAACAGAATCAAGGGGGAAAAACACAGTAATTTTGATAGGTGCAGGGAAAATATTTGACAAATTTAACAACTGTTCATGATAATAAAAGAAAAGTTCTCAGAAATTACTATAAGGAAAAAAGTCTTTTTTATAATTAATTTTATTTTGATAAAGCTGTTTACAAATTTAATATTCCAATACCAATCTCTCCACCATTACACCTTCCTACAACCATACTACTAATGTTTCCACCTCTGCCCCAAAGTAGAACCTAATAATTTATTTTATATTGTTTGTTATGAATAATCCACTAAAAATGACCCAAAAAGTATTATTTCCCTTTGCGGCCCCGCGCGAGATCGACCCCGGAGGCAACTGAACCACTTTGGACACGAGCGGCGCCCCCAAAATGCCTCCAAACTGTGTGCTGGGAGCTTCTGGCCCAGGCGCTGCCGGCAGGGTATGCTCTTTTCTCTCTCAACTTTTTCTGTTTGAAGGCAGCGAGGCTATAGCCGGTTTTTAGACTCTACCGGAAGCCCGGGAAAGCCGATGGGCGGGACTCCCGGATCCGCCCTGTGCCGGCCGACATTTAAGCACAGAGCCATGTGGGGACGCTCTCTGCTTAAATATCTTCCAAAAGATATTAGGAAGACCTAATATCTTGATTGTTTAATTGTCAGCAACATGTAAATGTTCCTTTTTGGCAGGGCTTAACGTGGGGGGAAACTCCAAACAATAGTACTCAGTTTTTTGTTAAAGGGTAAAAGATTGTAGTGATAGAATTTTAGGCAGAATTTTCCCTGGACTTTAACGGGTCGGACTTTGGTGGGAAATCCTAACAAGAATAGTAAGTCTTTTGCTGAAATATTGAAGGCCACCAAAGTGGTAGCCATCTCTATAGACTGAACTAAGCCATATCCCCACGCCGGCTGAGAAGAAATATCCTTCTTTCTCGGGAAAAAACGCGGCGTGGCGTTAACCATAGTATGATGTCCATTAAGCTGACACGGACCTGGTGGCGTGGGAATCGGATGCAAGGGAATAAATTATTATGTACTTGGAACAGCGGGACGCTGGTGGAACCTTGAGCCGGGGCCGATACCAGCATATTACTTTTGGTTCCAGAAACTGCTTGCAGACATTATACCAGACTATCAACTAAGCTAGAGCCCCACGCCGGCTGATGACGAGAAATAACCATCTCTTTTGGTTTGTTTCCCTTTGTCAGGCAGCGTGGTGATTACTAAACAGGCGTGATCTCGGTGGCGCGGGACGAGGAGGGAAAAAAATAGAAAAGTTATGTAACAAACAGCGGGACTTAATATCTCTACATTCTCAGCAATGGAGAGCCATCAAATGCTTCCTTGACAGTGGGACTGTCTTCTCTTTTTTGGGGGGAAACCCTAGCAACAATAGTGAATTATGTGTTGAAACATGGACTGTAACCAAGATAAAGCGTAAATGAAGTGAAACTTATCACTTACAAGGGCGGGGACTGGGGGGGTGGGAGGGGGCGGGAGGTATAATGGGGTGGTTGGTGATGGGCACGGGTGAAGGGAAGGGTGTTTGAGTACAGTATAACTGACATAATCATGAGAACTTTGTAACCCTCCACATGGTGATTCAATAAAATTTAAATTAAAAAAAAAAAACCAAAAAGTATTATTTCACACTTTCCTTAGAGAAAAGTGTGAAGATTGTTGTATTTTACCCTGGAGTCACTAAGCTTGGCACATCAGTGGTATAGAGTATGAGATGCTCTGCGTAAAAACACAAAAAAGAAAAGAAGGGGCGAGGAGGGGAGCACGTCACCGCAACCGGGCACAAGGCACAGGGCAGCGGCGCTCTGTCTCTCCCGCCGACCACGTTCGGTAGTCTCCAGCCACTTCCCTCACCCCAGGGAGATTGATGGCGATGATGAGGCAGGCAAAGGAAGGAATGGAGCCAGGCTGGTTGGTCTCAGTTGCAGTTTATTCCATTCCCATGTCCATTCTCCTCTGATTTTCCTCCTGCTTCTTCCTCCCCCATCCTACTTCATTCTTTCTCCTCTGGATGTGGATCTAGCTTCTCCAGATCTGGCACTGGGACTGGCCCTGGGACTGGCCCTGGGACTGGCCCTGGGACTGACCCCCAGCCCACTCTCACAGCCTAGTTAAATCCCTAAGAATGAGGGGTTGGGGCTTACACACAGGTGTGGTCACAATCAATAGGGGTAAAGTTCTTTCCCTCAGGGGATGCTTCTAGGACAGATTCTCTTTCAGCAGGACACCCACCCAAGAGCAGAGTCCCATGGGTGTGTTTCTCCTCTCCTTGTCCAACTAACATATAAGTAATCATAATATTAATTATTTTGTATGGACATAGCAAGAGATGCAGTAAGCTTATAGAATTGCTCTCCTGGGGTCATCTCAATCTCAGACTACAGTGCTCAGGCCAGATTAGTCTTTCCTATCCCTAGCAGGGTCATAGTCTCATCGTTGCTTTTGGATCATGACATGACATGTCCATGACCAAGCTCTTAACATATAGTTAAGCATTAGGCACTTTGGCCAGGCCCATCTCAATCCCAGGGTAGCACATAACTCACTGCTTGCCTGGGGTCCGTCCCGTCCCTTGTCGGGACCCTGCTTATGTGGGTTCTAGGAAGTAAGGGCAGCTGAGGCTTAAGTCGAGAAAGCAGATGCCCGGGAGTGAATAATATTCGAAGCCAATTAAATCCCATGTTACCAAAGCATATTAACAACTGTCTTTCTTTGTCCATACAAAAAGGACATTGTTTTATTTATTTATTTATTTTTTTGCTTTTTGGGTCACACCCGGCGATGCACAGGGGTCACTCCTGGCTCATGCACTCAGGAATCACCCCTGGCGGTGCTCAGGGGACCATATGGGATGCTGGGATTCGAACCCGGGTCAGCCGCGTGCAAGGCAAACGCCCTACCTGCTGTGCTATCGCTCCAGCCCCCAAGGACATTGTTTTAAAGTAAACTATTCAAAAGACATGAGGAGAGGAGAAAGGTAATATTAACTTACAATACAAGTTCACTGTCCTAGCAAGGTCTGACCTTACAAATTAACAGAGTCTGATTAGGGGAAGAGCTGATTAACTAGTAGAAGTGGTTACAGATAAACAAAGGAATGGGAGTGACTCCGGAGCACTTTAATGGTTGTGACTGATATACCTAAGCTCCTAGTGGCAAGGGGAGCAGGACATACCAATGTAGTCTAGAATTGTTTAGAGATTATTACCAGGTAAGCCCAAACTCTGTGGCAAGGGAGAAAGGACAAACCAATGATATCCTACAATGCTCCGTAAACTATTAGGAAGAAATTTCTTAAGCAGAGGAGCCAGGGAGATCTCTTGAGTCACAATTGTGCATAAGATCTCTAGCACACCACAACCAAATATATAACCATTGCAGCCTATTTATTTATATTTGGTTGGGGGCCATCACCACCAGTGTTCAGGGTTACTCACAGCTCTGTGCTCAGAGGGCCTTTTGGTACTGGAGATCAAACCAGGGTGGCCCCATGCAAAGCATGCACTCAGTCCCCTAAATGAGCCCTAGCCCTAATTATATATTTAATGAAGAAAAAATGAATTGTTTCCTACGATGAAAAAAAGATGATTCCCACACTGATAAATTATACTACATATGAATCAACTATTGAAGGCAAAAAGAATAAATCAAGCACATAAAAGCAATTCAAGGCCACAGGCATAAAACTGCCAAGAAATTTATATAATAAGTGCTGTAACAAAAAAGTTACTCAGATAAGACTGCAAGATACAAAAAATGAATTATACTCTTAGATAATAGTAAGAAAACACAAATTCAAAAGCAATCTCCTTTGTACTAATGCCCCCTGCCCAGTCCCCAAAACCCTGCCTTTCATATAGTGTTTAGGAAGAATTCAAAACTAAGATTTTAAAAAAATCTCTATAGGGAAAGCAGCAAGGTATTGAGGGAACCTTTTTTAAAGGCCTAAATAAAACAAACATATAAATGGCTGAAGGATGTGCTATTGCTAGAATATAACTCTTCACAAACTGAGTCTAAGATTCTTACCAAATTAGAGTTGGGCCCACTCCTGGTCCTGCAGGAACCCTGGGAGGATGCTGCACTGAGGAGCTGCCATTTTGCCCCAGGTCAGGAGCCCTGTGAAGCACGCATCCCTGACAGCACTTTCTCATGATCTCACAGACAGCGCACACTGACAGCCTGACCCTCGTCACCTATCCACACTACGACACACAGAACTACTTGTGGCAGTAAGAATTCCATTACAGCTGGGATGATGACAGGCCATAGAAAGCCTTCTTGGAATTAGCACATGGAAATCTAAACTAGTTTGTAACAACAGAGCTGGTTGGGACAGCTTGGGAAGGAGGAAAGAGAGCAACACACAGCTGGCTACGCCCCCCCTCCCCCCCCACACACACACACCACGCACACACACCACCACCACGAGAGCTCACGGGCAGCTGGTGTGGAGCAAATGGTAAACTGAAGAGACCCTCCTCTAGATGGAAAAAGTCATAACGGGAATGCAGCACAGAACACACCACACTTAGTGAACAAGGATGGTAGCCCCCACGATTCAAGCAGTAATAACCAGCTATGCAACCTCTCTGATAAGGATTTAAAGAGGAAGTGATAATGTTTAGAAGCTCAAAGAAACAATGGTAGTACCATGAATAAACACATGAGACATGAGAGGAGAAATTAGAAAACTACAAGAAGAAATGACAGAAGTGAAAAATTTGGTAGGTGAAATGAAATCTCACTGGAAGGCTTCAGCAGAAGAGTAACAATAGCTGAGAACAAAATCAATGAGCTCCAAGATGAGATGGAGAAACCTCCAGAGAACAGTAGAAAAGGCCTCAAAATAGATGAAAAGCAGTAAAGAGGGGTGAATTCAAGAAGAACAACTTAAAATTCATAGGGGTACATAATGGAATACTATGCAGCTGTTAGAAAAGATGAAGTCATGAAATTTGCATATAAGTGGATCAACATGGAAAGTATCTTGTTAGTGAAATGAGTCAGAAAGAGATGGACAGATACAGAAAGACTGCACTCATCTGTGGAATATAAAGTAACAGAATAGGAAACTAACAGCCAAGAGTAGTAGAGATAAGAACCAGGAGGTTTGCTCCACAGCATGGAAGCTGACCTCACATGCTGGGAGAAAAGGCAGCTCAGATAAAGAAGGAAACACCAAGTAAAGGGTATTTGGAGGACCCACTTGGGATGGGAAATGCATGCTGAAAGTATACTATAGACCAAACACAATTGCCACTCATACCTCTATTGCAAACCACGACACCCAAAAGGAGAGAGAACAAAAGGGAATACCCTGCCACAGAGGCGGAATGAGGTGGGAGCAATGGGATGGGGGTGGTGGAAGGGTTACTGGGACCATTGGTGGTGGAAAATGGGCACTGGTTGAGGGATGGGCATTCGACCATTGTATGACTGAAATGCAAGCATGAAAGTTTATAAGTCTGTAACTGTACCTCACAGTGATTCACTAATAAAAATTTTTTAAAAAGATTAATAAGTGTTCCAGAGGGTCAGGTAGCAATTCCAATAAAGAGCAATAGTCAAAGAAACCATAATTAAGATTAGAGTTAAAGAGCATATGCACCAGATTCAAGAGGCCCAAAGGGTACCAGCTAAAAGAGACCCAAAAAGCAATGCCCCAAGACCATCCTAGACAGAATGATGAAAGTAAAAGATAGAATAATGAAAACAGCATGGTCAATGAAGGATGTCCTTATGATTTATAGCAGATTTATCATATAACACCCTGTGAGCCTGAAGACAATGGGCTACTCAAAGAAAACACGAATCTTATAAACATTTTAAGTTTTTACAGAAAGGTGACACAAAACTCTGTGATAATAACCACACTCAATGGCAATGGCCTCAATGCATCACTTAAGAGTACGATAGGATGGATTAGAAAATTGAATCTAACTTGCTGCTGCGGCCTTTAAGAAACATATCTGAATAGTCAGAGCAAACACAGACTCAAAGTCAAAGGTTGGAAAACAATATTTCAAGCCAATAGCCCCACAAAAAAGGTTGGGGTAATTATACTTATATCAGACAACATCGACTTCAGGCTTCAAAGATTTATAAAAGACAGAAAAGATCATTTCTTAATGATCAAGGGATCTGGACATTAGGAAGATGTACAGATCATACTTCTAAACATACGCACCTAATGAGGGACTGGCAAAATACTTAAAACAACTGCTAACAGACTTGAAGAAAGACATTGATAGCAACATAACGATAGCTGGATATATCAGCACCGCTCTGTCTCCTCTCAACAGATCAACTACACTAAAATGGAACAAGGAAACACTGGTTTGGAAGGAAAAAATAAATTAGAGGGATATAAAATGTATATAGCTTTTCATCCCCCCAAAGCTGAATATACATTCTTCTTCAATGCACATGGGATATTCTCCAATACAGACCTATGCTGGGCCACAAAACATACCATAAAGACAAGAGATTTAAAAAAATTGTACCAACTAACCTCTCAGACCATGGTGCAATTAAGATAGAACTAAATATAAAAAGTAATGGAGAAATAACTAAAAAACCTGGAAATTAAGTAGTTCTCTACTGAACAACCTGTGGGTCAGAGAGAAAATCAGATTTATAAAACAAAACAAAACAAAACCAGAAGATTCCTGAAAACAAATGAAAATGAGGACATAAGCTACCAGACTTGGGGGACACAGAAAAGGTGGTGTTAAGAGAAAAGGTCATAGCTATGTAAGAATTCATCAGGAAGGAAGGAAGGGCCCACATAAATAACTGCACAGTTTAAGAAACTGGAGAAGAACCAACAAAAGGAGACCAAAGCAGGGTTTAGCACAGAAATTAACTAATTATAGTACAAGAATAGTCCCAAAGTTAATAAAACCAAGATTTGGTTCTTTGAAAAAATAAATAGATCAATACACCACTAGCAGGACTTATAAAGAAAGAGAGTGAGAGAGAATGCCAATTAACTGAATCAGAAAAGAAAGGGGGGACATCATAACAGATTATCACAGTAGTCCCAAGGAACATCATGGATTCCTCTGAAACTCCTTTGCAACAAGATGAGAGAACATAGAAAACATTAATAAACTGATGGACTCTGAGAACCTCCCCAGACTGAACCAAGAAGATATGAAACACCTAAGCTGACCTATCACTACCAAGGAAGTCAAAATGGTAATCAAGAGTCTCCACCAGAACAAAACCCCAAGCTCAGATGAATTCACTAGTGAGTTCTTTAGGACCTTTAGAGAAGACCTACAGCTAATCCTTTTCAGGCTCTTCCGGGAAACTGAAAAACACAAACACACTCCCAAACAGTTTCTATGAAGCAAACATTACCGTGATACCAAAAGTAGACAGAGACAACACAAAAAAAGAGGAGAATTACAGACAGATATTCCTGATGAAAACAGATGCAAAGATCCTCAACAAAAATCAAGTCCAACAACTCATCTGAAAGATCATACACCATGAACTAGAGTGGGATTCATCCTAGGGATGCAAGGATGATTTAACATAGGCAAGTCAATCAATAGACAACACATCAATATAGGAAAAAGAAAATCATACGATGGGGGCTGGAGCAATAGTACAG
This sequence comes from Sorex araneus, assembly GCF_027595985.1. Classification (NCBI taxonomy): domain Eukaryota; kingdom Metazoa; phylum Chordata; class Mammalia; order Eulipotyphla; family Soricidae; genus Sorex; species Sorex araneus. The sequence continues at coordinate 268,323,135 of NC_073313.1, read as the reverse complement.
CAAGTAGGGCATTTGCCTGCTCTTGGCTGACCCATGTTCGATACTCAGTATTCCATATGGTCCCCTGAGCACTGCCAGAAGTAACTCCTGAATGCAGAGTCAGGAGTGACCTCTGAGCATCGCTAAGTGTGGCACAACCCTGCTCCCCAAATCATCTGATCAGATCAATAGATGCAGAGAAAGCATTTACAAGATCAAGCACTCAGTCATGATAAAAACTCTCAATAAAAATGGGAATTGAGAGCAGCCACGCCCATACCCCACAGCTTCCACCATGTGAACAGCCCAGCTTCATGGCTTCATTACACTTTTCCCTTAGTCATAGAAAAGATGCCAACTGAATAAAAGCACAGGTACACTGGCCTTTGGACTGAAAACTCTGGGCTCCCCTTGGGAGGGGGGCAGGTCAAGAACAGTCCCAGTTCTTCCTGTCCTGGAGCTCCTGGAGTACATGGCTACCTCCAAATTCCACAATACTGATATCCTAAGGAGGAGCACATGATATTGGATGGGAAAGTAACATAGATGCCAACTAAGCTTAATGAGCAAAAAAAGGTTCAACTAGCAATGGACAGTTTTGTAAAACCCTCAGACCAGGGCTTAAGACAAGACCCCATGCTCACATATAAAATTTTCATATATTTGCTTTTACTTAAGTATTTTTTAAAAAAATAATTCCATTAACCATTTAGTTGTAACAAGGAATGTGAAAGAAATTATTTTCACACTGGTGATGGTACTGGTGCTAGAATATTGAAGGCCCACAACAACTGTATTATGAACAACTTTGTACACCACAACGATACATAAAGTAAAGAAGTAATCAAAACTTTTAAAATAGAATATCTTTCAAAAAGAGAAATAAAATTTTACTTTCTAGCTCAACATTCACAAAGAAAACCTAAGGTCCAGGGATATAGGTCAAAGAGCTAAAGTGAATGCTACATGTGTGTAAACCTCAGATTCAATCCTAGGCAATGACACAGTCCTCCACCCCCAAAAAAATACTGCCTTCCCCAAGAAAAGCTCCAGGCTCAGAAGACATCCTTGGTAAATTCTATCAAACTTTAAATAATTTCAGCTGTACCATACTCTTCCAGAAAAGAGAAAAGGAAATAATTCCTAATTTAAAGTTTGTAATAACATTACTATCCTGACAACAAAAACAGAAGAAAGATGATATGACAATAAAACTACACACTAATATGAGTTTTTTTTTTTTAATTTAGCAAACTGAATCTAGTAGTGGTGGACATAAAAGCACTTAAGTCATCGGGAACAAGAGGAGATTTTCCTCAGGAAAGTAAATTTGGACTAATGTTCAAGATCAGTGTACTTCACTATCATAAAGTAAGAGATAAAAGCCATAAGAACTGGACCAACAGAAACAAAATCTAAAACATATAAGCATAAAAATCAAGATGACAAGAGCAGAAATTTCATGAGGAACATACTGGATACAAAAAAGAATGAAGTTGGACACTGATGTAACTTAAAATGATGCCAAAACTTTCAAAGTCATCAAGTATGAAACTAATTTATAATAGAGCTAATTATATTTGATCTTAAAAGGTAATTTTATTTCTTTCAGCATAAAACCTACCTTCCATTTGTGTGTTTACTTAAGGCTAAAATGAAAATGAATCCTTATCCACTGAAATACTTTGTTTGGAATACGATGCCCTTAAGCCAACTTGAGAATAGAATGAAGTAAAGGATCATTGTAAAGGTCTTTAATGTAGACAGTCAAGAAGTATACAGTACTATTCCCTCAAAGTAGACGAGTTAACCAAAATTGCCATTCTGATTTGTCAAATGAGTACTGAAAAGTTGTTTCCTTTCATCAGGCTTCATTTTCCTATCCTTTTTAAGATAGCTCAAATCCAGATTTCTCCATTTATTCTCAGCAAATATGTACTGAGTGCCTAATCAGGACCAAGCACTTTCTCCAGTCACTTAAGAATATAATGTAAGAACATGAAAAGTCCCTCCCCTCACAGCACTTAGAAAAACAGCAAAAGGTGAAACAGATATATAAAGAAAGTACCATGTCAATGAGTAATTAATACAATGGAGGAAAACAAGGCAGGGGAGAGAAAAGACTGAACTTGAGGACGCCTCTGTTTTAACAGAGACTGATTACAAGAGAACTAAATGATTTCCAGGTTCATTGTCAGCTCAGAGCGATTTGGACTGTAGACACAGTCCAGTGGGAAGGCATTTTCCTTGCATGCAGGTGACCCCGGTTTGCTCCCCGTCCCTGTATACCACAACTGTGATGTAGTATTTGCTGAAACTTGCTGGCCCCAGCCTCTTAGAACTCAACTCATCCGTTAAATTACCTTTCAATACAATGAATTGAGGTAAACAAGTACCTAAAAACCTTCAGCTACAACTTAATTTAAGGATTACAACTGTTAAGTACTGTAATTCACAAAAGACAGGTTCAATTTATTATACCTATTATTATTTATATCCACTATTTTGCTTAGAATGATAGAATGTTTATTTTACTTTTTTCATCGAATAATATAAAGCAAAGCATAATTATACTAATACAATAAATCAGTCCATTTTGGATTCAAATTTCTATTTCTTTGGAAATGTCTCATTAAAAGAATGTTTCTCAAAAGAGAACACTGTCTACAAACTGACCTATTACATTAAGCTCAAACAATTTTAAATTAATCTCTTAAAAAGTAAATTAGTCCCTAAAGTTTATTTCTTTTTCTACTGGCAGCTATTTTTCATTCACTATTCAGCTCATGTCTAGAATTCACATCTACAGGGCATTAATAAAATAGCTTTTAATTATCTTCTAAGTAACTACATGTAATCTAAAGTTTCATCTAGCAGAATAAGACAGGCTCTTTGTATGTTACATTATTAGCAGATGGGAAAGTTTATTTCTAACATGTAAATGCCAACAGAAGTTTCAGTGAAAGATTAAGAGAGGGACAAAAAAAGAAAAAAAAAGAAACAAAAAAACAACTACCTAAAGATTTTCCCAAAACGAAATATGAGCCAAGAAGACAATAATCATCGAAAGAAATCAAGGGGTTTGAACAGGTAAATATATAAAAACCTACCAGCTCATTGCTTGTAGATGTGAGTCTTAGTTTTTCTTCAATTTCCTTTCCAATTTTCTGAACAGTTACCTGAGTCTGTTTAATTGCACACTGGGCTCTATGAAGCCTAGAAATAAAAGTTGTAGAAAATTTTAAGTGTGTTAACTATAAATTGCACACAGAGCCATAAGTATTAATTGAATTATATATAGGGACAAACCTTCCAGGATAAACAGAATAATGAACCAAAATTATTTCACATTTATATAGCATATTTACAATGAAATGACACATGTTCTAAAAACACCCTTTCCTTACCTGTCTGCCCACGGTAAAGAGAATTAAAATGAAGAACTCATGAGTCTATCTAAAAGTTATTAAAAAAAATAATCTGGTTAAGGGGCTGGAGCGATAGCACAGCAGGTAGGGTGTTTGCCTTGCAGACGGCTGGCCGACCCGGGTTCAATTCCCAGCATCCCACATGGTCCCCTGAGCACCACCAGGCACATTCCTGAGTGCAGAGCCAGGAGTAACCCCTGAGGATTGCCAGATGTGACCCCAAAAGTGAAAACAAACAAACAAACAAAAATAATCTGGTTAAATCACACCCATGGACTACTTCTGGTGCCATATAATTCCATGTACAGGTCCTGCTCCAGAGACTCACAAATAAATCTCAAAAGAGATCAACAGCTACCAAAAGTCCTTCAGACACCCGCTCTTGGCTGAGACATCCAGGGCACCCTGGAATGGGCCAGCCCCGGGCCTGCTCCAGAGCCCAGGCAGTCACTTGCCCCAGACTGCAAAATCGCTACCAGGCCTCAAGCACCGTCTCAGGACTAAATCTCACCCAGAAATTAACCTGCTGAAAATTCAGGTCTTTGTGACTAAACTATCCAGGCTTTCGTGGAGTCAGGATGGCTACCTCCTCCCATTTCTCTGTACTTCTAAAAGCCGTGCAGTCATGCCATTACTCCAAAGCTGCCACCCACTTAAAATTTTTTTTTGATCTTATGTATTATTTTTTATTAAATAAAAATTTTATTTTATTAAATCACCATGTGGAAGATTACAATGCTTTCAGGCTTAGGTCTCAGTTATACAATGCTGAAACAACCATCCCTTCACCAGTGCCCATATACCACCACCACCAAAAAAAAAGAAAAACCCACACAGTACACCTCCCATCACGCCCTCCCCCACCCCCCACCTTGTAACTGATAAGTTTAATTTTACTTTCTGTTTACTTTGGTTACATTCAATATTTCAACACAAACCTCACTATTGTTGTTAGGATTACCCCACTAGATTCAGACCTACTGTGAAGACAAAGGAGGTCATGCGGCTGCAGTAGAGGCCGACCCACTTAAAATTTAACTCCAGCTGCACCAGCCAGTAAAAAATTCTGGATTTCCTAAAGTCACATCTCCATACTCTACAACACTGATAATCCAGTAGTAGCACACCACACTGGATGGACTGTAACACAGAAGGCAACCAATCTTCACTAACCAAATTGTAACACACAAGACAACATATAACATCTCAGTAATCCCTCATACAAAGATTTAATGTCTTCATGGTGAGATTCAACAATTTACATGAATTTTTCATCTAAGGAAATAGTTTTTGATCATTCTGTTAGCAAATTATTGATAATAAGCAATATAAAATAAATTATTGTGGGCCTGCTATGGGTACAGGCTTGAGGGGTGGTTGGGAAAATTGGAGACAATGGTGGAGGGAAGGTGGCAGTGGTGGTGGGGTTGGTGTTGGAATATTGAATGCCTGTAACAAATCATCATGAACAACTTTGCAAAAGACAGTGCTTATATAAAGTGTAGGAGAAAAATATTTACATAAGTAGACCTTACCTATTTCATTTAACCCCAAAATATACTAGCACAGGATTTCTTTAAAAGTTTTGCTAATGACAGGTAAGGCATGATTATTACCATAATGAGATCCACACATAAAATAAAATTTAATGCAATACATTTTAGATTACAGAGCTGAAGGCTTATTTGTGTAAATGAAAACAAGCATTTATTAGATCACATTAGAGGGTTTTATTTTCCTTATTAATATAGGTTAAATCATATAGTAACAATTTGGCTCTTACTGATTTATTTTTGGATCATTCTATTTGTCATTTCTCAAAGTTTTGTTGGAACAGTAATATAAAGTCAATTTGTTCTGTGCTTAAGGGGGTAGCTTAGGGATGGAAAAGTGGGGACATTGGTGTGGGGACTGTCACACTGATAGTGTTGGAACACTAAATGCCTGAAACAACTGTATAATGAACAACTTAGTAAATCATAGTGTTTTTAATTAAAATGAAATTTTAAAAAAGAAAATTGATTACATCCTGAGTATTCCTGGTGTGGTCCAAAACCAGAACAAGAACAACAACAAAAATCTGGATAGAGGGCCGGAGGGACTGGAGTGATAGCACAGTGGGTAGGGCATTTGCCTTGCACACGGCCGACCAGGGTTCAATTCCTCTGTCCCTCTCGGAGAGCCCAGCAAGCTACCGGGAGTATTCTGCCTGCACAGCAAAGCCTGGCAAGCTACCCATGGCATATTCGATATGCCAAAAACAGTAACAACAAGTCTCACTCACAATGGAGACATTACTGGTGCCTGCTCGAGCAAATTGATGAACAACGGGACAACAATGCTACAGTGCTACAGAGGGCTGAAGTGATAGCACAGCATAGAAGATTGTCTTGCACACAGCTAACCCGGGTTCTATCTCTAGTAGCCCATACGGTCCCGTGAGCACTGCCAGGAATGGAGAGCCAGGAGTAACCCCTGCGCATTGCTGGATGTAACCTCAAAAGCAAAAAAAAAAAAAAAAAAAAACCATCTGGGTAGATCTATTATTATACAAATATGGAAAAATGAGGTCCAGAAAAATGAAGTAACTGTAAAGTCACCAAGAGATTATCACTACTTAGCTCTAAGAAAGGAAAAAAAAAACCATGCAATTTGCATCAAAATGGATGGAACTAGAAGATACCAGGCTGAATGAATTCAATCAGAAGGAACAGGATAAAGAATTATCTTTCTTCCCATTTCTCCGCGCCTGCACCCCCAGAATGACTGACGAAGAGGAGGGAGCTGCTTGGGACACCAGCAGCCCACCAGCAACCTGCAGTATGTGACTTCAGAGTTTCCGCCGGGTCCCCCGAGCGGAAATCTCTCTCTCTCTCCTTCAACTTTTTCCCTGGACTTTAGACAGAAACCCAAAACCGCGCGGCCGCGACCTAATGTCATCTTAGTATCAGCAATATGTAATGGTTCCTTCTTAATGGGTCGGACTTTTGTGGGTGATCCTAACAAGAATAGTAAGTATTTTGTTGAAATATTGAAGGCAATCAAAATGGTAGCCATCTCTCTAGACTGAACTAAGCTATATCCCCACGCTGGCTGAGAAGAAATATCCTTCTTTCTTGGGAAGAAACGTGGTGTGGTGTCAAACATAGTGTGATGTCCATTAAGCAAACAGACCTGGTGGCGTGGGAATGGGAAATAAGGGGAAAAATTAGGTACATGGACCATCGGGACGCTGGTGGTATCTCAAGCCGGAGCCGATATCAGCACAAGACCTTTGGTTCCAGAAACTGATTGCAGACACTCTACTAGACTATCAACTAAGCCAGAGCCCCACGCCGGCTGATGACGGGAAATAATCATCCTCTTCGGTTTTTTTCCCTTTGTCAGACAGCGTGGCGATTACTAAACAGGCGTGAACTCGGTGGCGCGGGGCAAGGGGGGAAAAAGAAAAGTTATGTAACAAACAGCGGGACTTAATATCTCTATATTCTTAGCAATGGAGAACTATCAAATGCCTCCTTGGCAATAGGACTGTCTTTTTCTTTTTGGGGGGAAACCCCAACAACGGTAGTGAGTTGTGTGTTGAAACATGGAATGTAATCGAGATAAGGCATAAACGAAGTGAAACTTATCACGTATAAGGGTGGGGACTAGGGAGGTGGGAGGGGGCGGCAGATATACTGGGGGGGTTGGTGACGGAAGATGGGCACTGGTGAAGGGAAGGGTGTTTGAGTATTGTATAACTGACATAATCCTGAGAACTTTGTAACCCTCCACTTGGTGATTCAATAAAAAAAAATAAAATAAAATAAAATAAAATTAAAAAAAAAGAATTATCTTTCTTAAATTTTATTAAATGTTTCATGGCATCATTACATTTCCCAACATTATTGTTATGAATGTGTTGCACAAAAATTTATGACATGAACTTTCTGAAAATTGCCTGACAGTTATGAAAGATTCAAAATCAATCACTGATTTTGACATCAAGGATTTAAGAATCGCAATGAGAAGAGGCTACCTCCTCCCACTACTTCTTGTTCTCGCTGTGCATGTGCACAAGCTTCTTCATAGCAACTCTCTTACAGAGACAGGTAAAGGCTCTGTGTGGTCTTAGGATCACCTTCAGCCTCATATCCTGCCTGACATTCCTTACCTAGCTCTAGCAATATTGTTAAATGTTTATTTTGCCCTCGCTTTTGTTGTTGCTGCTGCTTTGACATTTCGGCAAGGAGGGGAAGCCCCAACACTTTCTTGTGCCACGAAGATCACCAGGCAGACAGGTGTACTACTGAGCTATTTCTGGACTTGGTTCCAGAAATACGAAACTCACAATTCTCCAAACATATCAAGCCGTTTTCTGCTTCTGTTCCTCAGCAGTCTATGTGTCTATAAATTGTTCTGCCTCTTAACAGATATATATGTTCACTCCCAGTCCATTAAAAGCAATTCAAAAGAAATATAAGGAAAACCTTTTCATCAAGTGGTGCTAGGAAAACTGAGCAGCTACATACAAAAGAAAAAAAAAAAGAACTCAGATCTTGTCCTAAAGCCATGCAAATAGTGAAACTGGAATGGATTAAAGACTTCAATATGAGACCTGAATACCTAAGGTACAATAGAGAAAAAAGTAGGCAGAGCTTTCCATGACACTGATGCTAAAGGCATCTTCACGATGAAACACCACTGACAAAGCAAGTGTAAGCAAAGATAAACAGATGAGATTACACTAAACTAGGAAGCTTCAGCATCTCAAAGGAAACAGTGACCAGGATACAGACAGCTCACAGAATAAGAAAAATTATTTATCTAACCCCCATCTGATAAGTGGTTAATATCAAAGATAAATAAGGCACTAGTAGAACTTAACAAGAAAAAAAAAATCTAACCCCATCAAAGAATAGGGAGAAGAAATAAACAGAAACTTCCTCAAAGAAGAAATTCAAATGGCCAAAAAGCACATAAAAAATGCTCTATATCAGTAATCATCATGGAGATGCAAATCAAAACAATGTGGTATCATCTCACACCAGAGACTGGTACACAACAAAAAGTACAAGAAAAACCAGTGCTAGCACAGATGCAGGGAGAAAGGGACTCTCATTCACTGCTACGGGGAATACCAACTAGTCCAACTTATTTGGAAATAATATGGGCATTCCTTAGAAAACTAGAAATTGAGCTTCATTTGACCTAGCAATAGTACTCCTAGAAATATACCCCTGGGGCCCCAAAACACAATGCAGAAAAACCAACTGTACTTTTATACTCATTGCAGCACTACTCATAATAGCCAGAATCTGGAAACCCAAGTTCTAAGAACAGATAATTGGAAAAATAAACTACAGTACATCTACACAATGGAATACTATGCAGCAGTTAGAAAAAATAAAGTCATAAAATTTTCATAAAAAATAAAGTCATGAAATTTTCTTATAAATGGATGAACAAGGACAGTATCATGCTGAATGAAATGAGTCAGACTTACAATGATTGTACTCATTTGTGGGAAATAAAAAGCATAGTATGAGACTACTGACCAAAGACAGTAGAAATGAAGGCCAGGAGGACTGGTCTATGTTTGGAAGTGTGCGACAAGTTGGGGGTTGGGGGTGGGCATGAGACCGAGCACAGTTAGGACAAAGAAGGGACCACTATGATAACGCTAGTTGGAAATGGACAAGAACTGAGTGCTGAAAGGAGGGACAGGGATATACATGATTACCTTTCAATACCTGTACTGCAAACCACAATGTGGGGGTGGGGTGGGGGCAGAGGCATGATAGAAACTGAGGACACTGGTGGTAAGAAATATACACTGATGAAGGGCTGAGTTTTGGAACATGGTATGGAACCCAATCAAGAACATCTTTGTTAACTGTGTATCTTACACTGATTCAATTAAAAGCAAGTGTTGGGGGAAGGGGAAGGATAACAAATTAATATGTATATATACTTAAAGGCAGCTCAAGCATTTTTAAAGGCACCTCTTCCTTCATAGGGCTTCCCTGACTTCTCCAGACAGGTAGAGGCACTCATGCTCTGGAAAGATACATCATGTACCACTTAAGATTACAGAATGACATCTTACAACAGCTACTGATTTCCTTCTCTATTTTCTTACAAGATCTGAGGGGGGAAAAACAACAACTCATTTTTTTAGACTCCCAGTGCTAAGCTCAAGGGTGGCACAAAGGAGGTACTCAAAATATACTTGCTGACTTAACTAATATCTGAATATAAAAGCCCAGTCCTAAGGCTTCATATTTTAATATTAATATCAGAAAGTTTGATATCGTGGTTTTCAAGCTTTAGAACTTCAAAATATTGCATAAAAAACAAATAACTTTTTTATCAAAATGAATCTCAATAATAATTGTAGGGACTATAAACTGGGAGAAGAAATTAGCACAATAATAGACTGGAACTTTAAAAGAGGGGATATGTTGACTAAAACTCATTGGTACTATGCAAACAACCTTGTCAGATGGTAAAGACTTTAAAAATAAAAATGATTCATGACCATAATTAATGTATGACTTCAACTATTTGGCTCTTGCTGCCCCAGACGCTTTCTGATCTTACCTTAGGGGCTTAAAACACACAGACAGAGTCACATTTCCCCCAATCTTCAGTGCTATCCAAATAAGACTCTCCGAACCCCTGCTAGATCAAGACAGAGCTAATAACTCCCCCCTTTCAAGTCCAACAGGAGAAAAGAAGTTTGGAGTGTTTAGACTTTTAAACATAACCTGGGACATCCTGATTCCTCTAGGGGTAAAGAGGCAAAGGACTAAAAGGAAAGGAACCATCTGACCTCTGAACTAGTTAGCCAGTTTCAAAGAAATGGTTCTTGATTTTGCAAACTATGTAAGGGCAATAAAAGGAAGAAATATATACCATCTGGGTGACCATACACCACAAAATACATCCAATGTGAAATAAAAAGCATCATCAATGAGCCAGGAAGACAGTACAGGGGGTAAGGCACTTGTGTACTTGTGGCTCACCCAAGGTTCCATCCCAGACATCACATATGATGCTCTGGGTGTTGCCAGGAGTGATCCCTGAGCTCAGGGCCAGGGATAACCCCTGAGCACTACTAAGTAAAAGACCAAGCCACATACCCTGCCAAAAATTCATTACTAGTGGAAAGAGGAGTAAGCCAAGTAATTTTCTGATAGGTTTCTACTAGAAAATACAGCTAAAATGATTGAAAACAACAGTAAAATTAAAAATGAGCTAAAACATCCTCTAGGTTAGATACTAATATGAATGTAAACATATACTAAATAAAAGGCATTATGACAAAAAAATTAACAAAGACTGAGACCATGACAAGCAGATGCTAACAATAATCTCACTGAAGTTAGAAAACAACTTTTGTCTATTTAGCACTGATAACGGCAGATCCGAAATGGTTCATTCAATTTTAAGACAAATGACAAACCAGAACACGGAACAGCAGTGACAAATAATTCCCTATAGCTTGTAGGGAAAGATGAAAATAGAGAAAGAAAAAAATAAGGCTAACATCTAGTCAGAGAATTAGATTGTAATTAGCAGCTTTGCAATTCCATAATAAAAGGAAAAGATTGGGAAATCATTTATAAATTTTAAGATGTGAAAGAGTGCCTATGCTTTGTATGTTAGAAAAGATCTTTATTCCTTAATAGTAAAGTGACTGGAATACTGTTTTTCTAGAATACAGAAAAACAAGACAGTAAACAGGAGATTACCATGAGGTTACTGAAACGGAGTCAGGAAACATTAAGACATTATCACGATTAAAACTGTAACAGGAAGAATAATATGAGATGACAGAAAAGAGATTAAAAAAACTTGCCATGGGCTCAGAGATATAGTGCAGTGCTTAAGAACACATGCCTGGCAAACTTATAGTTGTGAATGCAAATTCCCACCATCACTCCGGGCACTCCGCAAAGTCTTGGCAGCTCTGCTATGAGCAATTCCTGACACCAAAACCAATTTCTGCCTGTATATACACTCAGCCAGGTGTATGTAAGCACCAAAAACAGCTGTGGCCCAGTGTCCAATACAGAAAGGCCAATTGCACTTCTTTTTGTATTTATTTTATTTTTTGTGAGATACACAGTAACAAAGTTGCTCATGATTGGGTTTCAGTCATACAATGTTCCAACACCCATCTCCTCACAGGTGCACATTTTCTACCGCGAATATTCCCAGTTTTCCAACCACTTCCCCCCCCCCTTGCCCCAGCCTACCTCTGTGGCAGGCACGTATCTCTCTCTCTGTCTCTCTCTCTCTCTCCCCCTCTCGCTCCCCCTCCCCCTCCCTTCCTCTCTCCCCCTTTTGGACATTAGGGTTTGCAGTACAGGTACTGAAAGGATATCATTTATTTCACCTAGTTTGCCTACTTTCTGGCAAGCTACCCGTGGTGTATTCAATATGCCAAAAACAGTAACAAGTCTCACAATGGAGACGTTACTGGTGCCCACTCGAGCAAATCGATGAACAACAGGACGACAGCACTACAGTACAGTGCTATGTACTTTCAACTAAGTTCTTGTCAGGGGTGATCATTTTCAACTATCATTGTCATAGTGGTCCCTTCTCTATCCTAGCTGCTCTCCACCCCCCCCCTCACAAACCTGTAGTAAGTTTCCAACTATGGGCCAGTCCTCCTGGTCCTTGATTCTACTGTCCATGAGTATTAGTCTCATATTATGATTTTTTTAAATATCCCACAAATAAATCCAATAATTCTATGTCTGTCCTTCTCCCTCTGACTCATTTCACTCAGCATGATACTCTCCATGCCCATCCATTTATACTCGAATTTCATTACTTCATTTTTCCACTGGGCAGATGTACATAGTTTCTTTAGCCAGTCATTTGTTCAAGGGCTGCCATCTGCACTTCTAGCTTCATTGCAGCACTGTTCACAATAGCTAGAATTCAGAAACAAGCCAAGTGCCGGAATCTGGAAACAGACAACTGGATAAAAAGCTCTGGTACATCTACACAGTGGAATACTACGTAGTCACCAGGTAAAATGAAGTAATGAAATTTCCTTATATATGGATGGATATGAAGAGCATTATGTGGAATGAAATGAATCAGAGGGAGAGGGACTGATTCACGACTTGGAAGCTTCCCACAAATGGGGAGTGAAGGGGAGGGTAGTTAGGACAAAGAGACCACCATGACAATGACAGTTGGAAATGATTACTCTGGGAAGGAGGAAAAGTAATAATATTGTAAACCATAATGTCCAAACAGAAAGAGAGAGAGAGAATAAGAGAGCGAGAGAGCGAGAGCGAGAGAGCGAGCAAGAGAGAGAGAGAGAGAGAGAGAGAGAGAGAGAGAGAGAGAGAGGAGATAGAGACAAGCTGAGTGGGGGGTAGGGGTGGTGGAAGGGAAAGTGGGGACATTGGTGATGGGAAATGTACACTGGTGAACGGATAGGTATTGAAAAATTGTGTAAGTGAAACTCAATCATGAACATCTATAATTTGATTCAATAACTTAAAAAAAACCCTTTGAATGGTGATTCAATTAAAAAATGTGTGTGTGAGGGGGTGACTTCATGAGCACTGCAACTCACAGGGAGTGCAGGCACCACAGCCAAGCGGAATTTCTGTGCCTCAACTGGAGAGTGACCTCTAGAGAGCTCGTGTTGCAAACACCGCAATGCAAGAAATACACATTTTTCTCCTGTGTTTTAGATAACTGTATTTATCTAATCATGGTGAACTAGTTACAAAGCTATTCATCACTGAATTTCAGTGGTGCAGTGTCCTAACACCAATCCCTTTACTTGTGCCCACCAATGTCCATGTCCTCAATTTCCCTTCCACCCCCAGGCACATTTTAAAAATTTGGTTCTATAGTTTGTGAGATTATAGGGAAGCACGGCCCCATTGGTTAAAATGTTTGGAGAACAATCTTTAACGGTTGGTTTATTTGAGTGTTCCTGGGTCACGTGTAATCAGACTGGTATTTAAATAAAATAGTGTCCAAGAACAGCAGAGAATTCTCTGGGCCCCATACCAAGCCAATATATCCAGGCCACCCCAGATGGTGCAGGTGCAGTCTCCCCACCTTCTCCAGATGGAATCCCGGTGGCCATTAGCTTCTACAAACATGGCTCCGGTATGTGGCTATCAGGACTATTCCTCTGAACCATATGGAGGCACTGGAACAGGGCAGTTCCATCCCAACTTCCAGTCGCCCCTGATGCCGGTAGTCATACCCTCAACCCACCCCCAGCGCCATCTTGCACTCAGTAGTGAAGAAACCCGGTGGGCACCACAACACCGGAGAATCTTCCGGGCCCCATACTGAGCCGATATCTCTGGGACGCCCCAGATGGAGCAGGTGCAGTCTCTCTGCCTTCCCCAGATGGAATCCGGGCGACCTTGAACTTCTACAAGCATGGCTCTGGTATGTGGCTACAGGACTATTCCTCTGACCTTTCCTGATATGCAAAGTGAGCAATGGAAAATAAATGATCTAGTGTCTGCCCCTGCCCAAAACTAGAGAGAGAGCGGTGACACACAGGGCCCCACCAGATGGGGGTGGAACCGGCCCCTCTCCCCACCCCAACGAGGCCCCAAGTTGCCGCCCACAAATGGCTCTTGGTTCCTGAATTGGCCATGATCCCAGAGGCACACAGACCAATCTTGGAACCCAGCAGCTTTTGGCAAAAATGCATCTGGACTGAGTACTAAACTATGGCACCATGTCACCCCGGGTGGGGAAAAGTGTTTCCCTTCCGCCTTATCTCCCTGGCAATGCAGTGGCTGCCAGCTTTTCAGAGTCTATTGAACAGCCAGCTATAAGACTGCAGTGACATGTCACGAGGGGCCTCGTGGGATGGGGGGTGGAACTGGTCCCTCTCCCCACCCCGACGAGGCCCCGAGTTGCCGCCCACCAACAGCTCCTGGCTCCTGAGCAGCCATGATCTCAGAGGCACACAAACCAATCTTGGAACCCAGAGGCTTTTGGCAGAAATCCCTCCAGACTTATTACTAAAATATCAGAAATCCAAAATCGCATCACGTGGCCGCTTTGCAGCCGCAACACATCATATGCTCTTCATAATCAGCAATAGAAAACAAATTATCTAATGATGCCTTTATGGCAGGTCTGATTGTTGGGGAAAATTCCAAATAATAATGGTGGATCTTTTGTTAAAATATTTAATGCGATCAAAGTGTAGAGAGAGTAAAGTGAAAATCATCTGTCACACAGGCAGGGGGAGGGGTGGGATGAGGGGTACACTGGGGTACTTTGTGGTGGAAAATGTGCACTGGTGAAGGGATGGGTGTTTGATCATTGTATGACCAAGACTTAAACTGGAAAACTTGTAACTGCTCTCACGGTGATTCAAAAAATAAAATAAAATAAAATAATAATAATAATAATAATAATAAAATATATACATAGTGTCCAAGCAAAGGCAGTACTGAGAAAATGAAAACTTAAGATACTGAGCCAGAGAGATAATACAGTGGACAGGGCACTTGTGTGGCACACAGTGACTGATGGGGTTTTTATCCTTGGCGCCCCATATGGTTCACCAAGCTTGCCAGGAGTGACTCCTGAGTGAAAAGACAGGAGTAAGCTCTGAGCACAGCCCAGTGTGGCCCAAAATCCAAATAAAATTTTATTAAAATATATACACATATTTAATTTTAATAAAAATTTTGATTAAAATAATACATATTTTTATCAAAGAGCTTATATTCAGAATTTGCAAAAGTCCTAAAAATAAACAATTTAAGACCAGATAGTAAATAGGTAAATTGTCTCAACAAATATTTCACAAAAGAGGAGAAAAAGAATGGCCATCAGGCACATAAATGGTGCTCAATATCTATCATTAGTCATGTAGAGAACTAAAAATTTAAAAATCAAAATTATATACTAAAAAAGCTATTATAATGACTACAATTTACTAAATTGACAGTAAGAAGTAGAGAAACTCAAGCTTTCAAACAAATACTTCTAATAGAACTGTGAAATTATGTAACTACTTTGGAGAACTGGTAGTTTCTAATAAATTAAATTTATATCTCCCATGTGGAAGTAATTTCATTTTTAGGTATAATAAGAAAAATGAAAGCATGTGACCACAAGAGTATTCTATAAAGATATTTCTGACAGCTTTCCATAACAGCCAAAAAGTGAAAACACCTTAAATGTCCATTAACAGGATAATATAAATAATTCTGATAAAGTCATAGAAATAAATGCCACTTAAGTAATAAACTATTGATCTATAAACCATCATAGATTCATTTCTAAGTTTTTATACTGAAAAGTCATTATTAATCTTTATATATACCGATGGTTCAGTAAAAATAAAAACATTTGGCAACTATTAAAATAGAAATAAAATCCATTATTTATAAGAGTAGTTTGTGTATGAGCTATAAACTCTAACATAAAATAAAAATTCTAAAGTTATTTAAATTAAAAAAGCCCATACACGCAGGAAATTTCTCCAGTGTAGCCTGTCTTCAGATCAGCAGTTAAAAATCACTGCCCTACTGGGATTCTTGGTGGTGGAATATGAGCACTGGTGAAGGGATGGGTATTCGAGCATTGTATAACTGAGATTTAAACCTGAAAACTTTGTAACTTTGTAACTTTCCACAATAAAAAATTAAAAAAAAAATCACTGCCCTATATGATTCCAGTTATAAGAAATTCAAAAAATACAAAATTTAATAAATGAGTAAATAGTAAGGAAAGTGTCTGACTCAATCTTAGGCATATTTTTAATTTATTCATTTGTCCTACCTTTAACACTGAGCAATTTCCATATTACCAAAACTGAGCCACATACATGTTGAGAGAAAAGACATTGGAGACAGTCTGTGCTCTTCAATCACATAACTTATTTACAAGCTCGTGAAATAAATATTATAGTGTCTAAATGTGAGCCTGTTCTGACTTAGGTAATGGAAATAAAGAGCTCAGATCTACTTCCTATATTCACAATGCCCAAACTTTGTGGAGAAACGGGTACATAAACAATTATATTAGTGTGATACAGAAATATATACAATTATAATACCATGACCAGGAAAAACTATATTGATATTGAAAGGAGGACCCAGAATCAGGTAAAAAAAAGGAGAAAGATATTCCAGATTAAATGAAAAGAGGAGGGGGGGAGGGAGGGAGAGAAAAGAGACAGGGAGAGACAGGGAGAGACAGGGAGAGAGAGAGGGAGAGAGGGAGAGAGAGAGAGGGAGAGAGGGAGAGAGAGAGAGGGAGAGAGAGAGAGAGAGAGAGAAGGAGAGAGGTGTACATTTTCCAAAACTTCAACTACTTTATCAAGGTCTGTGCACAGGCTCCTTTGGGTGGCAAGATATGATGTCACAAAGATAGGCAGGTGTCAGACTGTGAAGGCCTGGTCTACCAGGACTGAATCAAATATTGGGATACCAGCCATACCAAATACTAAATAACCATTCCAGGGTTTCTTTTGTCTTTTTTTGTTTCCGAAGGGAGTTTCTCAATTTGCTTTGTATGGGATGTATCCTGTTTTTTCATTAGGATGTATCCTGATCTGACTTTCCCTCTAGGGGAGTGGATTAAGTTTTAGAGATGTTTTAAAGACCTAGGAGATGAGAAATGGACAGATGGACAGAGGGCAAGGCCAATAACAGCAACAAATTAAGTGGGAAACCCAGGGATAAACTGCTTGCCTTGTACGCAGCTGACCCAGGTGCAATCTCTGGGACCTGAGTACAGAGCCAGGAGTGGTCCCTGAACATGGCTAGGTGTGCCCTCTTCCCGCACCCACAAACATTCACAAAATAATAATGTAGTGGGAAATATGGTACATATTCTAAGAATTATACAGCAAGAGCCAGAGAGAAAAATACAGAGCTTAAGATGCTTACGTTGCACAAGGTTGACACTGGTTTGATCCCCAACATGGCATATGGTCCCTCAAACACCACAGGAGTGTTGCCCTGAGCACAGAGCCAGGAGAAAGCCAGAGCACAGTCATATGTGGCCCAAAACTCCTCCCCCTCCCCCACCACTCCAAATTAGGCTGCAATGTAAAAAAAGCAAATAAACAAAAACAGAAAAACAAACCAGAAAAAAAAACAAAACAAAACAGGATACATCCCATACAAAGCAAATTCAGAAATTCCTTTTGGAAACAAAAAACAAAGGAAACCCTGGGATGGTTCTGTAGTATTTGGTATGGCTAGTATCCCAATATCTGATCCCGTCCCTCTATAGTCCTGGCCACAGGCACAGCTCTCTCTAGCTCAAAGGATCCCAAACTGATGAGATTATATGATGTAAACTTTGGAGATGGGAGGAGGAGGCCCACTACCGCTCTGAGTGGGCTTGGAGACTTCAGTCACAAGTCCCGCATACCTGGGTTTCTCTGCAGATTCACTCATGGATGAGGCTTCTCTGCCATGATATCCAAAGACTCAGAAATAAAGTTCCCAGAAGAGAGCAACACAGGCCTCACCCATGAGTGAATCGGCTGTACAATCGTTTCTAAATTTTAGAATTCCTAGAGTGCACAGCCACATTTGGGGTTGCATGACCTCTCATACTCTACACCGCTGATGTACTGAGCACACAACATTTGATAGGATTTAACAAACATGTTAGTAATCTCTTATACAAGGGCTAAATGGCTCCAGGATGAATCACATACTTGCCTCTAAGGAAACTTGATTGAACCATTTTTTAGAGGATTATTCATAATAAGCAATACAAAATTGTTTTGGTTCTGCTTTGGGGGGCATAGTTTGGGATTTGGGGTGGAAGCATTCAAAATATGGTAGTGGGAAGGTGCAATGGTGGTGGGATTGGTGTTCGAATATTAAATGTAATGAATTATTGTGAACAGCTTCATAAAAATAAAATGAAAACAAAAAGAAAACAAAAAAAATGAACAAACAAAAGATCCCAAACTTGTTTGACCTTCCTCATGCTTTTTTGAAAAAGTTACTCAGCTTCCTTGTAAATCTATCTTTTTTTAAGGAAACAGTGTCCCACAACAAATGTCTCTGAAGCGACTGATCTGGCCTGGAAACACAGCCCCTTCCCAGCAGGGAGTGTCACCCACCCTGGTGATGAATTAGATGAACCAATAACTCATTTTTCATTCCTTTATTCAGCACTGAATTCCATAATCCTAAAATTTAAACCTGTATCTTTTCTTTTCTCCCTAGAGGCAGAGGTGGGAGGAGGCAGGGATGTGGCTTAGGATAAACCTGGTGGTACTTAGGGGCTATTCCTAGCTTTGTGCTCACAGATGGCCCTAGCAGTGCTCCAGAGACCTTATGTGGTGTCCAGTATCAAACCGGTGTTGCCCCTCTGCTCTCTCTCTGGCCCTAGACCTGTATCTTACTAGGATTTGTGTTTGTAATGCCTGGCATGGGTTTTCATACACAGTATTCCCCCTTCCCCTTCCAGGAACAGGCAGGCAAATACCTGAAGCAGTATATCCATTATTAAACATAAATAATAACAGATAAACTTACCTGGTTTTTTCCCCTGGCTTTCTCTCTCAGATTCCATTAAACAATTGTTAACCAATAAGGACACTCAATTTATAAGCACACAAAAATTACAGCCAGAGCTGCTATGAGAACATTTGGGTTTTTTGGTTTGTTCCATGTTGCTGTGAATGGGGCAGCAGGGAAAGAAGGGTGGGTTGGGGATATGGAGGACAGAAGCTGGCACTCTGGTGGAGAGGGTGGCTTCATGTTCTGTGCAACAAACCCCGCCACTATTAATACTGTAAATCATGGTGCCTAAAATAACATATTTTTGTTAATGCAAAAAGGAAAAATAGCCATGAGGGCATTGGGAATAGTTTTTAAAGGTCGTTAAAAGAGCAGGATGCCTTTTATGTTTAGAACAGGAAGCTGGGGATGTGCTAAAGGGTGCATAAGAGCAATGTCCTAAGAAATAGTCTGGGCAGATTCATCTGAGCAAAATTGTTGTGGACTTTACATGCTTGAGAGGTCATGCACGTCTCCATAGCACCTACAGCAGTCTTGGACACATGGGGATCACTCAAATAATGTGTTGATGGCTTTATTAAATATGATAGTGTCCCACAAGGCCAGAAGTCTACCCTAAAGTCGCCTTCTACATTTCTCTGTCTAGACTATACATAGTTGAGAGGAACACATTCTCACGATAGTGACATCAGATAGGACAGAATACTACTGCTACTTAGGAAATTAACATAATCTAATGGAAAAGTAAACAGCAGCATGGTAGGTGGGTATTGGAATGACAGTAAGAGATGTGAAAGCATGCGATAATTAGTGTGTCTGGTCTAACCAAGATGAGCTCTCAAAACTAACAACAACACTGGTGGGTGAAGCAACAACAATCAACTTTTCAGATTTCCAGTTTACATCTCAAATAATTCATTTCAGGCAAGAAGAACCACACTTGGCATAAGAGTGAACGAAAATCATTCTCAGATATTTTCATAATTTCATCCATGTGCTAAAAATGTAAGTTTAATTTAAAATATATTCATTGTACAATCAACATACTAAAGTACACAGCAAAATGCCTCAAACTTAGAAACAAAAAAAAAATATGAAAGAATACTGCAATTGGGGGGTATTAAATTAAAAACTACTATATATAGCTTTAGGCCCATAAACTAAGAATTCAGGAAAAGTAAATTATTCACTAAAATAATTATAGACTTCTAAGTTGCCTCAACAAGAAGTTAAAAACCTGAACAAGTTCATAAATTTATGGAAATTGGGGAGGTAGCAAATATTAATATGGAGGGAACATGATGGGGCAGTGGCTTCAGGCCCTGGTAGCCTTACAGGTGGGATCTACTGTTTGGTCTATAACCTTCAAAACATTCACTCTGGGGGAAACAGGCCTCCAGGCGAGAAGCCCACCTGACCATGTGCAAGGAAGCCCAAGCTGGTAGTGTGTGAGGAGCTGCTAAGGAAAAGGAGAAAGATGTCTAGCCAGTCTTCACAATTCCAGGAACCCCAGCTAAGGTCCCAAATACATCAGAGATGAAGCAACCACATATGTCCAACCCTGACGAAAGTGGGGATGACTCCACAGATGCAACCTGATTGCAACCACTTGAAAGAGTACAAAGGAGTGCACATCTGCTAAAAAGAAAGCATCTGATAATTTGTTTTCCATTGCCGAGAATGAAGAGATATGAGGTTGAGAGGCTGCACTAGCAGCCGCATGGTTTTGGATTTCTGTATTTTAGTATTTTAGTAACTAAGTCCAGAGAAATATCTGTCAGAAATTGCAACATTGTAAGCTTGTACCTCTCAGCTACTTTATATTCCACATATGAGTGCAATCTTTCTATGTCTGTCTCTTTCTTTCTGACTCATTTCACTCAGCATGATACTTTCCATGTTGATCCACTTATATGCAAATTTCCTGACTTCATGTTTTCTGACAGCTACATAGTATTCCATTGTGTAGATATACCAGCGTTTCTTTAGCCAGTCATCTGTTTTTGGACACTCTGGTTTTTTCCATATTGTGGCTATTGTAAACAGTGCGGCAATGAACATAGAAATGCAGATGTCATCTCTACTATACCTTTTTGCCTCTCCGGGATATATTCCCAGGAGTGGTATTGCTGGGTCAAATGGAAGCTCAATTTCTAACTTTTTGAGAATCGTCCATATTGTTTTCCAAAAGGGCTGAACCAGTCGGCATTCCCACCAACAGTGAAGGAGAGTCCCTTTCTCCCCACATCCACGCCAACACCAGTTGCTTTGTTTTTTGGGATGTGGGCAAGTCTCTGTGGTGTGAGATGATATCTCATTGTTGTTTTGATCTGCATCTCCCTGATGATTAGTGATGTGGAACATTTTCTCATGTGTCTCTCAGCCATTCGGATTTCTTCTTTGGGAAAGTTTCTGTTCATTTCATCACCCCATTTTTTGATCGGGCTTGCAGTTTTCTTCTTGTGAAGTTCAACCAGTGCATTGTATATCCTTGTTATCAACCCCTTATCAGATGGGTACTTCGTAAATATCCTTTCCCATTCTGTAGATTGTCTTTGTATTTTGGTCACTGTTTCTTTTGAGGTGCAGAAGCTTCTTAGTTTGAGATAGTCCCATTTATTTATCTCTGTTTTCACTTGCTTGGCCAGTGGCGTGTCAGCTTTGAAGATACCTTTGGCTTCAATGTCGTGGAGGGTTTTACCGACCTTGTCTTCAATGTACCTTAGGGATTCTGGTCTGATATTGAGGTCTTTAATCCATTTTGATCTGACTTTTTTACATGGTGATAGGTGGAGGTCTAAGCCCATTTTTTTTTGCTGTCCAGTTTTGCCAGCACACTGGTGAAGGGATGGGTGTTCGAGCATTGTATAACTGAGACTTAAACCTAAAAGCTTTGTAACTTTCCACATGGTGTTTCAATAAAAGAATAAATTAAATAAAAAAAAGAGTACAAAAGAGGACTGGAGAGATAATATAGCAGGTAGGATAGCACTTCAGCCTTTTGTCTAAGATCAAGTGTGGGTATTTGCAGGTAGGGTGTTTGCCTTGCACACGACCTACCCGCCAGGAGTGATCTCTGAGCATAGGGCCAGAAGGAAACCCTGAGCAAAAAAACAAAAAACAAACAAAAAAAAACCATAAAAGGAAACAAAAACTTTTGCAGGTAAAGCTCAAACACTCTACAGTAAAATTCTATACGAAGAACTAAATTCTGTAACAATTTGATGTGTAAAACTGTTTGCCTGCGACTTATACTTATAACTGGCCTTTAGCTGGCGTGAGAAAGTTTAAAAGCTGCTCTCAGAAATTGAACTGTTTTGATGGAACCTCTACTTGCCAATACATGTGATTGTCTCTACTCTTTTAGTCTGGGGTATAATGTTTCAGGATTGACTTAACAAATTTCTCCATTTGGCCTACAATCTGAAGAAAATGAGCAAATTCCTTCTAGATTGGCAGTTTTGTTACAGTTTTAATTGGACACAAATCAAAATTACTGTAGCGTCTCCAAACACATGTTCTTACCAACATACTACTGCTTACAACTCTTGAAGTTGGTTCCAAAAAAATAAACCAACACAACTTTCCTTCTTCCTCCCTTTTTATCCCTTGAACCTGAAGTTTATGTGTAGTTACACATACTCAAAAATGCCTCACAAGTCTTTTAGGAAGTTATTTTGTTGATAAACAAAAAACAATTTGAAAAGGGTAAGAGCTGAATATTCCTATAGTTTTTAGATTATGTATCTAGGAGGCTACTTATTTCTCCAGGGTACAAATACATGTTTATGTATATAGAATATATTAAGTTTTCAAGTCTGTACATATATTTGTGGGTAGTTATGAAAGGACTTTTAAAAACAGTCTTTGAAACTATACAGCTGAAAAAATTAGAAGAAAAATCAAGTTCCAACTCAGTTATAACATTTTAAGAGCAAATGATTTAGAGATTATTGTATCATCCCTCTAAAGATCTCTAAACTGAGTTCTCTTTAATTGAGTTCTGATGAATCCAGCATTATTTCAGAATCAAAGTTCAAGTCTAATTATAAATATTTTTCTCACAGCATTGTTTAAATTTAGATTAAATTATATGCACAATGTAGAGTTTCAAGCATTTACATTATAAAATGATGTATTTGCAGTATACTAATCATATAGTTTTAAGGACTTTTGTTCTTTGGCTTTTGGGCCACCTCCAGCTATGTCATGGCTCTGCACTCAGGAATTACTCGTAGACGCTCTCAGGGGACCAAGTGTATTCCGGAGTTTGAACTCGGGTTGGACAAGCGCAAGGCAAGCACACTACCTGCTGTATCTTCAGCTTGAAGGGGTAACTTTAGAACTGAAATCAAGTCCTATATGGAGAAGATATAATCTGATATGCAGATGATCACATTTTTTATGTAAGTAGATGTAATAAAAATTGAAACTGTGTGCATTAAAAAAATAACTCTGTGTTCTCTATGGAAACAGATCAAATCATAAGTTAATCTTTTAAACTCCATTCTACTGTGCCTGACCCACAGTCATGTTTCTATAAATTTGGCTCAGACCAAATTGGAAAGGGAACAAAGGGGGGCCATGAAAATGATACAGAGGTAGCAAAGCAAAATACTTATCTTTCACCAAAATGGTGTGCAAAGACTTTTTTTTTTCACCCTAAAGTTAATAAGATACTCCTTAATACATATCTTTAGGATCATTTTAATTATTTCATTTCTGGCCAAGATAGAGAAAGAGAGACTAGATATACTGTAAAGCAACTGTGAAAGCTAAGAAAACATGGAAACAATGGTTCTCCAGACCTTGGCCATAACAAAGAACAGGAATGCTTGAAATTGAAAACACATGAGGCGAACCCTACACTTGCCTTAGTTTACTGCCTAGAAAAAGTTTCCAGGCGCTGAGGCACAGAGAAAAGAATCCCGTTGCAGCAAAAAGGTGTCCCGAGTTGAGAAGAAAGTTGTGAGTGCAAGGAAACCACTCATGCCAGAGATTTCAGCAGAAATTACTGAGAGAAAGAGACACACATGAAAAACACCAGAGTTCTGCAAAGGGTCATACACGAGCACTCCGTGCTACACTGATGTGACAGCCATCTGCAGTAACTTGACCCAGCCCAAGAAAAGAAATTCATAAAAGGAGTAGAGGTGGAAAAGGGAAAAGGAAATACTGAATAGTGTCAGGATAGTGCCGAATTGCCACAAAGAGTATGGTTCAGAACCCGTGGCCCATATAATAAATGACTGAGAAAAGTATAGTTTCTGAATAAAATTAACTATAGGTTAAATACTGTTCTTATCAACCTTTACAAAGGTTATCTTATTCTGGGGGTGTTTATTTTGGAGGGGTCAAACCCAGCATTGCTTGAAGAGTACTCCTAGCTCTATGCTCAGGGGTGCTAACAGTGGTTCAGTGTAGTGCCAGAATGAAATGGAGGACCCTGGCCAGAGTGATAGTACAGTGGGTAGGGTGGGTTCGATCCTCAGCATCTCATATGATCCTCCGAGCAATGCTCCGCCCTCAAAAAAGAAACAGAGGTCCACTGCATGCAAGGCAAGCACCTCAACTCTCAGACTAGTCAGCCTGCTTTACAAAGTTTAAAAGCAAGACCTGAAAGAATCAAATCTTCCCAAGTAACATAACTGTATCTCAGAATAAATCTGAAGATCACTCATGGAACTACAAGAATGCTCCCCATAGGCTATTTACGATACGTGGCATCCAGTGAAAAAATCTGACCACACATGCAAAGAAGGAAACAAAATAAATCCGAAAGGAGTAGCAAAATCAATCAATTGACCCAGAATTGCAGATTACACAATGCATATTGGGCCACTGAAACAGTTGTTATGGGGAGTGGGGAGGTTAACACAGGGCATAGGGGCTCATGCTTTGCAAGCACAGACCCAAGATCAATACCTGGCACCACATTCCCCAACCCCGCCAAGCACTGAGGGGTATAGTCCTATGGCCCACGAGAGTCACTGGGTGACCTAGGTAGTTCCCAGCACTGCAGGGCCCAAACAGCAACATATCTTTGGGCCTCTAACCAAGCACCTGGTCCACTTGACCAAGAATCTCTGAAAAGAACCGCAAGGTGCTCTGAACAATGTTTGTGAAACCTGCTCCTCTAAAATACTTATGATACAACATACAGTATAATTTAAATGTTCAGAGGCCATAAAAGATTGAATATATTAAAGAGAAAAATAAAACATGGAAAAATGTTAGACACATACTGAATGAACTTCTAGAGATGAAGACTACATTAAAAAATTTAAACATTAGATATTAAGAAGAAATAAGAATGTATAGGTAGAAGTTTTTCAAAATAAGATAGAAATGAGACAAAACAAACCACCAGTGAGCTGTGAATATATTTCACAAGGCCATAGAGATCTAAATGGAGCTCAAGAGAAGAAAATAGCAGAGGAAGTCACAGCACTTTTGCAAAGCTAATGACTAAAATTTTCCAAATTTGGTTAATATAATAAATCTACAGAACAAACAACCCCTATAAATCCCAGGGACAGAAATACAAAAACTGGGCTGTGAGTGACAGTACAGCAGGTGGGGCCCTTGCCTTACACGCAGCTGACCCAGGCTGAATCCCTGGCACCACATTTGCTCCCCAAGTCCTGCCAGGAGTGATCCCTGAACACTGCCAGAAGTAGCCCCAAAAGTCAAAAAAGGAAAAAGGAAAAAAGAAAAGAAAATAGATAGGCCAAGAGATAAGACATAGAGCAGCAGTCAGGATGCTTGTCTTGCATGCTCCATGCTCCCAACCCAGGTTTGGTTCCCAGAACCACCAGATACCCCCGAGCACCACCAAGTACTACCCTAAAGGTCCCCACAAACAAGCAGGTGTGGACCTGAAGGTTCCCAGAAGTGCTGGAGTTACCCGGTACCACAGAGCTGGTGCAGCATAACATTCTCAGGCCCTTGCATCGAAATGACAGTTCAACAAGCTGAGAACTGCCTAGAAGCAGCCCCCCTGCCCTCCCAAGTCTGCCCCAAAAGAAAAACTATGCCATGACACATCATAAACAAAGCACTTGCAAGAGTAAGAAGAAACCATAACAGAAAGGGAAAATCTGAAAAGCAGTTTGAGAAAATGACATATTACACGAAGGGAAACACATATTCTAAGGGAAGATCAGAAACAGCACAGCAGCATCTTTAAAGGATTAGGAGACAAACAACCTAGATGTCCATACTCAGTAAAACTCGGGTTAAAAGCTAAGATTTTCTTCTAAGATTCTGACATTTTCACACATACAAAAACTGAAAAAAAGAAAAAGAGTCCAACCAGCAGAAATATACAAGAAATGCAAAAGGGAGCCTGGGAAGATGTTTTTTGACATAGGTAGACAGTAAAACAGATGCATAAGATACAGAAACAGATGTGTATGTGTGTGTGTAAATATGTATGTATATGTATATATTTCTAGCTTCTTCCATTAAGGACCCGAAAGAGCCCAAGATATTAGTTTAAAAAAAATTTCTTCACTAAAAGAAACCAAGATCCCTTGGAGAAATGACTAACTTTATAGAGGAGGTGTGGGCAGTATAGGGTACGGTGGGAGGAGGAAGGAGAAATATAAGCCTGGAACACATTGTGCCAAAAAATAAGAATGCATTCAAAAAGTGATGGAAACATATCGTGGAAACGCCAAAGCCAGGGCTAAAACATTCCCATGGCCATATTTGGAATAGTATGAGTACCAAAAGAAGTAATATAATAACAAATTATAACCCCATTGGTTAAACAAGCGACCCACAAATGCATACTGATGTAAATAAATAAAAGAGCTTTTCCTTCCAGTAGAATGTTAACTAACTGATACAGAAATGATTAAAAATAGAAAACAACCATTTGGGACCTATCATTTTAATAATTAACTACGCCAAGAAATGTCAATGTGTATTAAAATTAATGAGTGAAAATTTGATAAGTGAAATATTTACATCATCTGAAAACACCTTCCTATGAAATTCAACTAGATTGCAGTCAAAAGGGTAACTTCATGGAGGAGAAACTTGGCAGCCTTTACTTTAACCAAGTGTTCACAGTTAATATCACTAGTAATGGGGCACATCGAAGGACTCCTTCCAAAAACAAATAACTTGAATCTCTTTATGAGGAAACAGCAAACTAAAATTGAAGAACATTACAAAATAAATAGCCCCAAATCTTTTCTAAAACAAGGGCATGAAAGTCAAGGAAAGACTTCCCAACGGACAGAGGGAAAAGAGTGCTCTAACTGCGGTGGATTACCCTGGCTGAGATACCCATTAGGACACACTGACAGAGCTGAAGAGCCCTAAATGTTAATTAACGGGCAGTGGTGTGGGCAGTGATGTGCCACTGTTAACTTGCTTGTTTTAATGGCTGCACTGTTTTCCTAAGGCAAAAGCTCTTATTTTAGAAAATATACATTAATTTACTTTGGAGAAATAGGGATCTCCTTCCAACTTATTCTCAAATGGTATGGTGGGAAGGACTCTGCAATTTCTGTTGTTTGAAACTATTTCTAATGAAAAAGACTACATTCTTAAGAAATAAATTTAAGCAGGAAGTATCCCCAAACAACTCTTCCCCAAGGCAGTCTTCCACTTATTGTGGCTATAAATGTCATTCCAGTAACATCAAGTATTTAGACTATGTATTCATGACCAAAAAAACCAAAAACACCAGTCCTTTGTACCAACTATTTCACAAGGCCAATAGCACCTTACTATAATAATTATAATCTATATTGTAGTTTATTGCTGAGACTGAGCTTTTAATAATTAACAAAGAATTGACGCTGTCATTATATTCTATAAAGAATGACTAGAATCTTCTTGATATCAGAGAAGACTTCTCATGCAGGTTTCCAAATGTCTGTTTTCAATGTGAAAACATGTTTAACTTTAACCATTGTAGACAGGCCTATATATCCTCATTTCTGTGATTTCTGACAATGTGTAGAATGGGGGAAAAAAATGGATATTTTCTTAAAGATTGAAGAACATTAAAAACATGAGCACGTCGCTGAGGTCTGGGCTGGAGAGACAGCCCTGGGGACTGAGCTTGCTTTACAAAGTTGGGTTCAGTCCGTAGCCATGCAGGATCCCCTGAGCACTGTCAGGGCAACGCCCAGGCACAGGCCCAGGAGTGGCCCACAAGCACTGCTGGGTGTGGCCCCTGCCAAAATAACAAAACAAAGTATGCCCAAGAGCTACATCATACTACTTTTTAAATGTTTGACTACTATATTTGGGGCTGCTGGGCTGCTCTGGCCCCACACCCAGCAGTGCTCAGGGGCTCCACTTAGCTCTGTGCGGCGGTTGGGGAGACTGTGCTGGGCAGTGCAGGGAGAACCAGGTGGTGCCAGGGTGCAAGCCGAGCCCTTGTAGCATGCAATGCATGTACTCAGTCTCAGTTATTTGTTTAGTTCCATAAGACTTCCATGACATCACCTTCTTATGTTTTTTCCTCTTTCTACAGTGATCTCACATGACATTTCTTAGGGTTTTCACTGTACCTGCAAGTAGCACCACTACATTATAATATATAATCAGGAAGCGAGAGCATCGTGTTTTATAGACTAGCAGGCAAAGTAAAGTTACTAAACGAGGCCTAGGAATTTTTCCCATGCTTAAAATGTAAAATGTTGACCTGAGGTGTAACTTAATAAGATTTCACTACAAACTTTTAGATGAATGCTTGTTATTAATTTTTTTGATAAGCAAATGTCATAGTAAACCAATATTTGTGTTAGAAAGAAATTTTGTGTGCATCTGTGTGTATATTCACACGTGTGCTAAAAATAAATGTAATAGGCTGGGAGAGAGTATAAGGGTTAGTCTACAAGTCCAGCAGGTGTCCAACTCCCCCCACCACAAGACAATCCAGGCATCGTCAGGTGTGGCCGAAGAGCCATTCCCACCTGGCATCATTTAGCCCAAACAGCATTATATCCCTGGCTCTAGGATTGAAATGCCAGCCACATATACGAATGGTCCCCAGATCACTGTCAGGAATGATCCCTGAATACTAAACCAGGATTAAGCTCTGAACACAACCGAGGGGGGTTAAAACCAAAAAATAAATGAATAAAATAATAAAAGTTTTTTTAAAACCTCAACAGAAGCTCTGAACAGCAGAATAACAGCAGTTTTGGAGCTGGAGGGATTACACCAGGTGGGACATTGCCTTGCAAGCAGCTAACCCAGGTTCTATATTCAGCATCCCATATGATCCCCAGAATACAGCCAGGAGTGATTCCTGAGTGCAGAGTCAGGAGTAAGCCCTGAGTAACGCCAGATGTGGCCCCAAAACAAAACAAAACAAAACAGAGTAATAGCAGCCGAGCACAAGATAAAGGAGCTTCAAGATGATAAGGAGGAAACTGTTCGAAAATAGCAGAGGTAGAAAATAGTCTGAAAAGATGGGGGGCCGGAGCGATAGCACAGTGGTTAGGGTGTTTGTCTTGCATGCGGTCGACCTGGGTTCGATCCCCGGCATCCCATATGGTCCCCCAAGCACCGCCAGGAGTGATTCCTGAGTGAAGAGCCAGGAACAACCCCTGAGCATTGCTGGGTGTGACCCCCCCCAAATAAAGAAAATAGTCTGAAAAGAAATGAATAGCATTCCAGAGAACTATGAAATGGTTCAAGAGGAACAATATAATCCTCAGAGTTCTTGAAGAACAGGAAGGCAAGTATGATGAAGAGACAATAAAAGAAGGGCTAGTGTAATAGTACAGTGGGTAGGGTACACAGCGGACCTGGGTATGATCTCCAGCACCTATATGGTAACCTGAGCCCTGCCAGGAGTAAGCCCTGAGCACAGAGCCAGGATTAAGCCCTGAGCAATGCCGGTTGCAACTCTTAAGCAAACAAAATAGAAAATTGGGGGGGAGGGGGAGGAGAATCATTAAAGAAATCATCAGTAAGAATTTCTCATAAGTGAGAAATACAGGAGATCCAAGAGGCCCAGAGAAAACAAACTCAACTAGGAAAACTCCAAGACACATTGTACTCAAAAATAACAAAATATAAAGAGAGACAAAATAATGAAAGCTACAAGACCAAAAAAGGAACTTATGTATGAAGGAGACACGGTAAGATGTACAGCAGATCTATCAAATGAGACTCTACGAGCCAGAAGCATATGGACAGATCTAGTACAAAAATAATGAAAAGAACACCTCACCAAGAATACTCTATACACTATACTCTATACACTAACATGCATATTTGATACATAGCTTAATGGACAGCAATGCTTAGGAAGTTCATAGCCTTGAAATCAGTTCTGCAAGAAGCAGTAAAAGAGCTTCTTTTAAGAGCAGGATAAACTTCCCTGCTCTTATGGACATATGGCACTGAGTATGGCACTCACTTATGGTACATACTGTTGCCTTCTACCAGGCTAAGAAAGGTCTGTTTATGCCTAGCTTGCTAAGGGATTTTATGTATTTTCAATAATGAATTGATGTCTCCTTTATATTGATTGTTCTATGTCTGATTTTTTTTAACAACTGGGGATTTGACTATTGCAGTCTTCACTTATTAATGCAGAAACTTAAGCCATATCTATGATATGTTCTGATATAAAAATCATATTCCCTTTCTTAGGATAAAGTACTTTGCACTATTTTAGCCCTATTCATATTGTCCATTTAAAGTTTCTAAATTCTCTTCCCTCTTATTACATTTCCCATTTGTATGTTTTGCCTATTTCATGGAAGCTCTAAAACATACTAGCACAGAATTAAAAGTCAAAAAGCTTTATTTATAACAGGGAAGACCTGATAATTACCACAATAAGATTCAGGTATAAAAGTTAATGTGATATATTTTAGATGCCAGAGTTGAGAACTTAAATGAGTATAGGCAGTATACTACTTATATTAAATGATTTGCATTTATTAACAGAGGTTAAAATCACATAACAATCAATTACCTCAAAATAACTTTTACAGATTTACTTTCTTATAATTTCATTTTTCATTCCTTTAATTTTGTTGAAGAAAGTAATATAAAATAAATTTGTAACATGCTTACTAAGGGGATAGACTTGGGGTGGGAGAGAACCTGGGATATTGGTGGAGGGAAAGAAATATTGGTAGTTGGGATGGTGTTAGAACACTGTATGCCTGAAACAACTTTATTATAAACAACTTTGTTTATCACAATGCCGTATTAAAAAATTAAAGAAAATAAAGGAAGACAACCTCCAAAAAGGTCATACATCAACATGCACAGTTGTGTCATACTAACCATATCTCACACACAAATAATAATAATAATAGTAACTTTTGAAAAGAATCTTCTCATGAACTCTCAGGAAAAATTAAAAGAAGACTGAAAAGTAAGGGGGAAATAAAAGCCAACACCTTCCTTTTTCCATTTTCTCTCTATGAGGCCCTTTTCACCACCTCCTAGAAGCAGTCTAAACTCAGCACCAAATATGGGCTGACTTACAGATGGTGGCACATACTGTGCTCTTCAGAATCTTTTTCAGAGGGGTGAATTTATTTATGTATAAACAGTGTTTCAAGTCTATTCAAGTGGCTCCACAGAGTAATTCCATATGACAACTTTTTCTACCACCTAAATCTACTAACATTTAAAAGAAAACCAAGTTTTAAAACTAGCACTGAGAAGTTGCATTTTCCAAGACTGTATATAGCGGAACAGCTGAATGATGAAATATCAAAACTGGAATCCCTAAAACACTCTGAATAAGTGTATCTTTCTTGGAGCAATTATAAAACTTTCTTATGTCTACCAGATGTAAAAAGTTTACAAAAACAGTTTATCATATAAGAAATTAATAATTAGATATTCATTCTTAACATTCGCCAGTTTCTCTGTTCAGCTACAAAGTTTGGAGAAGTGTTAAGATTATGCTGCCCTCTGATTAATCTTGTAAAATAAAATTCAAAGGGATCAGGGAGATAGTGCAGTGGGTAGGAAACTTGCCTTGCACATGAGGATGTGGGTTGAATACATGGCACCATGGAAGGTCCCGTAAGTCCTGCCAAGAATGATAACTGAGTACAGAGCTAGGAGTAAGGCCTGAGCACCACATGGTATGGTCCAAAAAACAAACAAAATAAAGCAACATAAAATTCACAACAGATGGGCCGGAGCGATAGCACAGCGAGTAGGGCATTCGCCTTGCACGCGGCCGACCCGGGTTCGATCCTTGGCATCCCATATGGTCCCCCAAGCACCGCCAGGAGTAATTCCTGAGTGCAAAGCCAGGAGTAACCCCTGAGCATCGCTGGGTGTGACCCAAAAAAAAAAAAACAAAAACAAAAAATTCACAACAGAGGGAAAAAAAAAAAACCAAACACTGAAAAAACAGAATGTTTGGGACCAAGCAGATAATACAGGGGTGAGGGTGCCCAATCTGAGTTTGATCATCACCTGGCACTACCTGGTCTCCAGAGCACTGTCAAGTGGAGCCCCGGAGGTCCCCGAACATCACCAGGTGTGGCCTGGAGGACCCTGAGACCAGAGTAGTCCATGTAATCCCTGTCTGAGCAATGTCTGAGCAGGACCAAATCCCCAGGCCACAACTGACCAGGTTGGGGGCGTATTCCTCGGGTCTCCTGAACATCTCCTGGGAGGCCCCCAAACAAAAGCAAAACAGAAAAACAAAGAAAACTAGAACAGAAGTTGTGGTTGAAAGACCTGCCTTTGCCCTACCAAAGACCTATAAGTATTTTCTTTTCAAAGCAACAAGAGTCTGTGAAAGAGGCTTCATGCTTCTGTAAGGTGCTTGGAAATGCTGCACTTCATGGGCAAGTTAGTAAACCTTCCTATGCCTCTGTTTCCTCACAGGCCTCTCATGCAAGGTTGGTGAAAGGATAAAGAGAATATTATGCAAAGGGGGGAGAAAAAGAGAATAATATACATGATAACTAGCACAATACTTCTACATAACAAGGGATCCAAAAAAATGAGGAAATTAGGAGGCATCAAGACAAAAAATATAGTAATGCAAAGTCAATAAAGGCAAGTGTCCAGGGCACAGAATGTTTGTTAAGTACAATAAAGGTACAGGAAATGAAATGAGATCCAAGAAGGCTTCTTCTAGCAGAGGAATGTGATCAAACATCTGGAAGAATTTATTTAACATGTCAGATAACTATTCCCTATCTTTCTACATGCTGTTGCCCGGTATACTCTTCTTTTCCTGGTATTGCCTGACCAACTCCAGAGATTCTTTATTAAGTTAACACCTATCAAGGATTTGGGCAAGGGTTATCATGTGAGTAAGATATGATACTCCTCTGTCCCTACAGAGGGTACGATCTGATGTGAGAAAGAGAGACTAACCAAGGCAACTCTATCGTAAGGTAAAGTCTAGTAATGGAAGATAGTGCATGTTTCAAAGCCCCACCCACAGATGTCTCATAATGAAGACATGACCGAGAATGAGATTGTTAGGCAAAGAATTAAGTTGCAGGTACACGAGGCAGTTCTTTTCAGCCTAAACTACCTGCTTCAACACAGTCCCTCTCCCAGTGAGTCACACTTTTTCTGTGATCAGCTCCTCATAAAGCAGCGTGCTGGTTTCTGCTCTGCTAGTGTTTGTTTTGCTAGTACATTTTATTTCAAATGACTGGCCAGTATTCTATCGGGGATCATGGAGAGTCACACCCAGTGGTGCTCAGGGTTTACTCCTGGCTCTGCACGCTGGGATCACTCCTGGAGATGTACAGGGACAACTTGGGGGCCAGGGATCAAACCAGAGCTGGCTGTACTCTACCCATTCTACTATTTCTCCAGCCCCTCAGATGACTAACCAACATTCCATTTTATTTTTTTTTTTCTTTTCGGGTCACACCCAGTGATGCTCAGGGGTTACTCCTGGCTTTGCACTCAGGAATTACTCCTGGCGGTGCTTAGGGGACCATATGGGATGCCGGGGATCGAACCCAGGTCGGCCGCGTGCAAGGCGAATGCCCTACCCGCTGTGCTATCGCTCCGGCCCCAACATTCCATTTTAAATAATACTGGATTGTTTATCACGATCCTGCAGTGACAGGGTCACTTGGTGCACTTGGGACAATGGATAATCCCGGCTGATAGATGAGGAAGGGGCTGCAGAGGGTTGCAGACATATCCCTGCAATAACCAACCTTTAGTCCTAATTAAACAGACTTAATACGGTAGAGAGGAACCGCTAGAGAATGGGGCGACAGGGACACGACGGAAACAATACAGGGGAACTGTGGCACAAGAGAAGTTCAACACAAGCACAGGGGATTGTGAGTATCCCTGGGGAGTCATGGGAGTTCCACAGGAAGCACTGCAAAGGGTGAAACAAAAGGGTACCAGGTAACTTAACTAACATAACCTCCTACCAAAGAAAACTAGGCCTATAGCCAAGCCAAAATGCCCAAAATGCTCGCCATAGAGAAGCAATGATTACAAACTCTGGGGAGAAGACACCTCTTTTGGTACCGCCCTTTGCCATTTGAGGGGCGATGCCTCTGAAACACTCTCACCTCAAGGAGAATCCCTGGATGTTTAATCAACAGGGTGGCATCACCCAGACGGCTTGAAAGCAGTGCCAGTGGGGATCCAACACTGGATAACTAAGTTCTATACCTAACTGACCTTAAAATTCCCAACTGCAAAGGATACTGCACAGCATTCTTCACTTATATGGATAATATACAGGAGACTCTGTTAGTAGGACTTAATACTTCTTTACACATGCTCATGAACATAGCTGTTTAATCATAAAAAAAGTTAGAAAACCCAGAAACCTAATCTCCAAATTAAAACCACCAGATATGTCAATTGAGGGCCACTCTACAAAACACCTGACCAATAATCCAAAGAATGACCAAGGTCATGAACAGCAACAAAGGTGTGAGAAACTGTGAGAGCCAAGTGGGTCTTCAGGATACAAGGTGGCTAAATGAAATGTGACACACAGAATCAGACCTTGAAAAAGGACAGCGAACTTGTAATCGATCACAATGTACCACTACTGGTTCATGAATTATAACAAAAGTACCACCATAAGATAACAGAAAATATACGGAGTGGTTTCTGCCCTGACTCCCAGCTCAGGAATTTCCACTCTTTTGTAAAAGACAGGAACACTCGGAATAGCTTTTGATCTAATGTTTAGTCTTATTTAGCTTTTGGAAATAGAACGAAAAAAATCTCCCCAGGTCAAAGCACTGGGTCCAATCTCTGTACCACATGCCCCTAACTCACCCCAGCATCACCAGCGTACCCCACAATAGCAATGAGAGACAAAAGCAAAAGTCCACGTTATGAAAGAGGCATAAACTCTCCCTTCAGAAAACAAAGTTAGCTTGACTAATATTTAAGTCAAAGAGAAAACTTAATTATTTGACGAATCAGGTGCATTCAGGGTTGAATGGAGAATACTTAATTATTTGAAAAGCAATCTTTATTTTTTATTAATTGACTGCTCCCATTGACCATTTTAATACTTTTTGTTGCATTTCTAGTCTGTTTGAGCTATGGTCATAATTACAATAATTCATGATTATAAAATCCTAGTAAAGGATGATTTTTGAAAAAAAGAAAAGTAAAATAAAGCTTATTTTTCTTATCAAACAGAATATTTATGAGATAACTATTGAAATCAGTATCTAAAATATTAACAAATAGCCTAGAAAACTTGAAAGGCCCTTTTTAATTTAAACAAGAACTACATGTTCTAATAAAAATTCTGCCAGACTGTAATCAAGCCCAACAAAAACATGCTATCTTGCAAGAAAAATAATTCCTTTTTTTTTTTGCTTTTGGGTCACACCCGGTGATGCACAGGGGTTACTCCTGGCTCTGCACTCAGGAATTACTCCTGGCGGTGCTCAGGGGACCATATGGGATACCGGAATTCAAACCTGAGTCGGCCTCGTGCAAGGCAAACGTGCTGTGCTATCACTCCAGCCCCAAGAGCAATAATTCTTGTAGTTTTGTCACTGAGTCCTTTTCCAGGGGATTTAGTTGAAAAGATGCTCTTTTAAAAATATTAACCTAATCCTCCACCACACATTTTTAAAGTGATATCACAGTTCACCTGAAGATCTTTAAAACTGAGCAGTATGCAGTGTCTCAAATTTTTAACACCTGGGTTTTCGGGGGGGGGGGGGCGTGGCCATGAAACAGAACATTTGGAAATGTGTTTTCTGCCAAAAACAAAAAAGAATAGGGGGGCTGGAGCAATAGCACAGCGGGTAGGGCGTTTGCCTTGCACGCGGCCGACCCGGGTTCGAATCCCAGCATCCCATATGGTCCCCCGAGCACCGCCAGGAGTGGTTCCTGAGTGCAGAGCCAGGAGTAACCCCTGAGCATCGCCGGGTGTGACCCCCCAAAAAAAAAAAGAATAGGTTGTGGAATCCAGGTGAGATTTTCCTCCTCAGATCATCTTTACACCTTTTGGGGAGAACGTGCTTTAACTAATCACCACTTTGTGTGCTCAGCTAACCATTCATACCACGTTCAGGTGTATCTACGTAGCAACAGTCCCAGGAAAGAACAAACTGCCTCACTACTTTGGACCCAAAATACCTCACATGTGAAATTCTACAGAATGACAGTTAGCATAGTAAAACAGAAATCACATATTAAGCATTCCACTCATCTACCAAAAGTTCCATGCCTGTACTTATTCCTTCTCTTTCTCTTACAGTCTCAAGTTCTTCTTCAGCACCTGGATATGCTAAATTTCCTTAATGCAAAACAAAAATCACTTTCCCTAATACCTCTATTCCCTCTAGCATATCACTGCCCTCCTACCCGGGAAGAAAGACTTCACGAGAGTAGTCTACACTTATTGTCTTCATTTCCTTAACCTCATTTTCATCCCCCAGCAGTAAACCGGTTTTGATTGTGGGAACAATCAAAAACACTCTCACAAATGTCATCAGGAAGATCCAATTTGCTAAGTTTAACATTCCACTTTCAGTCTTCACCTTACTCCACTAATCAACAGCTGTGATTCAGGTGATCGTTCCTTGAAAAGATTTGATTTACTTTTGATTCTGGCATACCACATTTTCCTAAATTTCCCTCATCTCCCTAGCTGCCCCTTTTTTCCTGCTGTAGTCTCCTTTTCTAAATGTTGGAAACCCTTGAGCAAAACCTGAAAGGTGAAAATATGGCAGTAGTCTGGCATGGCATGCATGGAAGCGTTGCATGAAAGCACATGGCCTCCACCGCGCATGCTGACAGCGGCCCGTTTCCTGGTTCAGCGTGTCGTGGATGGGGCATGCCAATTTCACCTGTGAGGGTGCTGTCATCACCAGATCCCAGCAGGCGTGGGTGGGTGGGCTTGCAGTCTGATGGCAGTGTGCCCTAAAGCCTAGCAGGAGACTTCTGACATCTAGTCTTTAAGCTACATAGTGAGTTGATAAATAGCCAATTCTTTACATTCATTTTATTTTGAGAGTTTTGGGGTGGCGCACAATCCACATCCGGCAGTTCTCAGGTGTTACTCCTGGTTCTGTGCTCAGGAGTGACCTCTGGCAATGCCTGGGAGACTATACGTGGTGCCAGATTCAAAGTTGAGTCAGTTCACATGCAAGGCAAGAGCCTTACTTCTTATATCATCGCTCCTGCTCTAGTTATTCTCTTGCTAGTGAAACTACTTGTGTTTGGGGTCTTGGGGGAGTTTTTTTGTGGGGAAGGTGTAGAGGGGTGCACACCCAATAGTAATTACAGGTTACTCCTGGCTCTGTACTCAGGGATCACTCCTGGAGCTCAGAGGGAACCATATGGAATGCTAAGGATTGAATCTGAGTTGACTGCATGCAAGGCAAATACCTTATAGCTATACTATCCTCTAATCACACAGATAGGTGGGTTTTAAAAAAAATTTTAGGGGCTGGAGCGATAGCACAGCGGGTAGGGCGTTTGCCTTGCGCGTGGCCGACCCGGGTTCGATTCCCAGCATCCCATATGGTCCCCCGAGCACCGCCAGGGGTGATTTCTGAGTGCAGAGCCAAGAGTAACCCCTGAGCATCGTCGGGTGTGACCCAAAAAGCAAAAAAAAAAAGAAAAAAAAAAGAAAAAAAATAAAAAAAATTAAAAAAAATAAATAAAAATTTATTGAATCACCATAAATAACAAAGTTATAAAGATTTTTATAATTTAGTTTCAGGCATTTATTGTTCCAGCACTATCCCTTTGACAGTCTGTGCCCATTACCCTCCACCAATGTGGAGTTGCCCTCCCACCCACAAATGTCTCCAC
This sequence comes from Sorex araneus, assembly GCF_027595985.1. Taxonomy (NCBI): domain Eukaryota; kingdom Metazoa; phylum Chordata; class Mammalia; order Eulipotyphla; family Soricidae; genus Sorex; species Sorex araneus. Next base: position 268,284,968 of record NC_073313.1, on the reverse strand, counting down.
CCTTCACCTCCAGCATCACCCTAGCATTCCCTTCCCTAACTTATCCCCCATCCCCTGCCCCAGCGGCAAGCTTCCTACTGAAGACCATTTCTCCTTCTCTTTGTTTCAAGTGCCATTGGGTATTTGATATTTCCCTAGAAGACTTCTTTATATCTCCCACATATGAGAGAGATCATTCTGAGTCTGTTCCTCTCCCTCTGGCTGATTTCATTCAACAAGACCCATCCAGGTTTCAACAAACTGCAGAACTTTATCTTTTCTTAAGGCCGTGTAGTATTCCATTGTGTATATGTTCCATAGTTTCTTTACCGGTCATCTGTCCCATTTTTAAAACAGGGTTCATAACTGGTGTTGCTGAGGAGGAGGTGGGGGCTGCATGTGGTGAAGGAACCAAACTGAGAGCCCGGAACATACAAGACATGTGCTCTACCACTCAAGCTCTCACCCTGGACACTCGAGAATCGTTTTATGTTTGCTACACAGAACCCTCAGGTTGATCATTCAAAACCGCATACCCACCTGGAAACTTCTTCATTACTGATACTATCTCAAGTTTAAAATGTCCCTAATATATTCATTCTCCATTACCTGCTTCTCCATCCCCCTCAGGAATCTCACACCATTTATTTCCATAAATATACCACAATTCACCAAATTACTCAAGTTAAATGTCTAGGGGTTAAACCTCAAGTTTGATTTGTCTCACACACATCTAATCCATTAGCAAGTCTGGTTAACTCTATCTTCAAAATATGTCAAGAATTTGACCTTCTCTCTTCATTTACCTCAACTACTACCACACCAGTCTCTGTTCCTCTCATCCCTTGCCTGGGTGCGAAATAGTCTCTTAATAACTCTCCCTTAGCCAATTTCTGGTTTATCTTCCAGTCCAGAAACATTTTCTATAAATACTCTTCTTCAAAACCTCCAAGAGCTCTCAATTATACTCACAAAAAAATCTAAAACTCGACACATACAATCTGGCTTCTGACAACTCTGCCCATTATTTGAAACCAAGGCTGCTTTGCTGTTTGTTTGGTTTTTTTTTTTTTCTGTTTTTGTTTTTACTTTTTGGGTCACACCCGGTGATGCTCAGGGATTACTCCTGGCTCTGCACTCAGGAATTACTCCTGGCGGTGCTCGGGGTACCATATGGGATGCTGGGAATCAAACCAGGGTCGGCTGTGTGCAAGGCAAACGCCCTACCCGCTGTGCTATTGCTCCAGCCCTGCTTTGCTGTTTTAACAACAAACCAAGCTCACTCCCAACTTAGGGCTTTTATACTATTTCTGTTCTCTGGAATGTTCTTCATCTAGATACACTTGCTGTCTTATCTTTGTATTTATTCACATATTTACTTTTCAGTGAGGTCTTCCTTGACCACTCTAAAAATAATTCTTTCTAATATCTTGAGGACTCCTGATATCTTCTTAGCACCATCATTAACCCCACCTTCAGGAACAATATAACTACAATTGTTTTCTCCTCCAATTATCCCTTCTTTCAGAAAGACCCCAACTTCTATAGAACTATGGAATGGCAGAGGAGAGGGGAGAGATAGACTCAGAAAATCTGAGTCCTGGCTCTGTCACAATGATCTGATGGACTCAGTTTCCTCATTTACAAAACAAAAATAAAGAATGACATTACTTTTAAAACTACTAACCCAAATCTAATCCAGGATCACAGTCTTTCCTGCTATGTATAATAATTTGTTATCAAATAATAAAATATGAGTTATAAAAAAAAGAATGACATCACTCTCATATGTGTTCTTGAAGATCAAATAAGTGTGTAAAGGATTTACCTGGCCGATAGTATAGATTCAATAAATATGTCTGTTACTATTACCCAATAATTGTTGGGGGAGGGAAGGGATCGGGAAGGGAGAGAAGGGAATAATCAAAGTGTTCTTGAAGCCAAATACTCTCCATTCCCAACTAGTTTTCAAATAACTTTTTAAAAACCCTTCATTGGCCTTGTCCATCTTTCCTCTCTCTGTCTCAAACTGGAATTCAAAAGAATATTCCCGGGGCTGGATCGATAGCACAGCGGGTAGGGCGTCTGCCTTGCACGCGGCCGACCCGGGTTCTAATCCCAGCATCCCATATGGTCCCCTGAGCACCACCAGGAGTAATTCCTGAGTGAAGAGCCAGGAGTAACCCCTGTGCATCGCCAGGTGTGACCCAAAACCCAAAAACTAAAAATAAGAAAAAAAAAAGAATATTCCCAACAGTGTATACTTAATGTACATGAATTTTAGAAAAACTATTATTGCCCTTTTCTGGACCCCTGCAGTGTGCATGCATATGCGTGCGTGCGTGCGTGTGTGTGTGTGTGTGTGTGTGTGTGTGTGTGTGTGTGTGTGTGTGTATTTGGGGTGGGGGGGTGGTTATTTCCTAACGGTTCCCAGGGGGCCCAGGGACTAGTCCCAGTCTGCAAGGCCAGAGAGAGGGCTCTGCAGTGCTAGAATACCAGTGCTACTCCGTGGTGATCAGGGGGAACTTTGGAGACACATAGTGATTCTCAGGCAGTCACGTGGTGCCAGGTGCCAGGGATTGAACCCAGGTCTGGTGTATGAAGGCATGCATCCTAACCCCTGTGCTATCTTTCTAGTCTCTGGATACTCTATTTTAATTAAGATAACATAACATAACTCCAGCTCCTTTGAAATCTATTGCATCAATTTCTGGGATGACACTATCTCAGAACCAAAGACACTCAGAAAACAGTGTGGGCGACGATAAGTCATTTCTACAACCAAGATGTGCTTCCCGCACTTAAGAGGTGGGTGTTTGAAAATAGAAAGCATGTGTATCTCATTGTGATTCAATTAAAAAATAAATAATTTTAAAAAAACCCTCTAAGGAAATAATCAACAGCAGATCAATGGCCTGAGTAACTATTAAGCAAAGAAAAAAAAAAAAAGAAACAGAAAGGGATGTCAACAACGGAAGTCACTCTGCCCAATCCCTATACTCTTAGTCTACTGAGGGAAAGGAAGGGAAAGAAGCTATAGCCACAGACTGCAGCAATAATCTTTTTAGATTATTTTTATTAAAGCACCGTGACTTATTCATAGTTGAGTTTTAGTCATTCACACAATACTGCAGCACCGAGCCTACCTCCAGTGTCAACTTCCTCCATCAGTATTCCCAGGTTCCCTTCAATTTGCCCTCTTGACAGACACCTAAATCTGAGTGTTAAAGTTTGGGTCTCTTGATTTCAGTGCTGCAGACTCTATGGTTTGGATATTTGGCACTATCATTCCTTAACAGCATCTTTGTACTGAACCCCTGACCATGGCCCCCTTGCTTCTCCTCTGTCTCTTCTCTCCACAATATTCTTAACCAGGACTACAGGCTTTATACAACACCCCCAGAAAAGAAAAGTATTGGGGCAAGGAGTGTGCTAAATATATTTAAGACAGTTCTAGAAAGCATAGCTTGAATTCCTCAATTTTAAAGTTGCCACAAGACACTAAGAAATGCTTGGCCCATTCATTTTATACTCAGGTGTATCACCAAAGCCATTTTATTGGAAGGAATCTGGATACTATTAGACAGTCTCGAGGAGAGAAAGGTCTGTTACTTACCAGCACTCTTCCATTTGTGATGGAGAGAGATAGAAAGACACTGCCAGCAGATATATGTGGACTCTAAGTAACATAACTTTCCACTTTCCCAAGCACAGTTTACTTATCAGTGAAATAAAATTATAATACTAGTACAGTTACTATGAATATTATAAAGATTTTTAGCCTAATTTTTAGCATGTAAGTGTCTTTCATACTTTTGATACTCAAATATTAGCCTCCTTCCCTACCACCTTTATTGGCATAGAAAAGGTTGGAATTCTGACATTCCTATGATATATATATGTACATGTATGCGTGCATACGTATATGTTACCATTATTAACTTTTCAAAGAATGTAAAACCTTTGCTTGTTTAATCTGTTAATTTATCTTACTAGAATTTAAGTCCCCAAAGCAAAAATCTGCCTTTTCATGTTAATTTAGTACTTCCAGGCATAAAGAATTAAGTATAGAAATAAGTCTATTATAATGTCCATGCTCCTCAAGAGATAAACATGTCAGTTCCAGATTCTCTTCAGAGATAAAACATCACATTTCCAAGACAAGATTATTTCAAAGGTCAGGTGACATCCTATGAGCAGAATCTATTAGCTTTCCTACAATCTCTGATAAGTTCTTTCAATAAAACAACATGCAAAAATCAAAATGGGTGGGGTAGGTGTTTGATGGTAACTGGTTATTTTTATTGGCAGAGACATGAGTATGAAATCACAAAACCTTGGAAAGCTGCCTTGGAACATGCCTGGCACCAGCGGGAATGCAGAAGTTAGAAGGCAGCTACACAGAGTGTGATGGTAAAGTCTTAATTTGCAGTGACATCTTAAACAAAGCAGTCTCAGTAAAGTAACCCTGTGAATTTAAGCCAGAACCAGAGAACGGAGAACATCTCTTGGGCAGGAGAGTACTCATGTATTTAAGTGTCCTCAAAGGCAGCTCCTTATCTTTACTTTGATCCCATATAGTTCTTTGCCAACCCAACATTTGGAAAGTGATTATTGCTTCAGGTCCAGAATTTCAAACACTATTTTGGAGAGGGCTCCTAGAGTTTAACGACCGTGTTCCTACTCCCTGTTGAACATTCAGTAATTACCAAGCTGGGCCTCGGCACCATGAAGAGCCAACAAAAGGTTTAAGTAAGACTATGAGACTTTATCAGTAAATCACAGTTTCATGTGGAATTAATTTACGACACAGCACCTTCACTGACTTTCATTAGTAAACATATTTTTCAAAACCTAAGCACTTGAATATTTTACTTTTAAAAATATACCAAAACTGTAGCAAAATATATCCAAGTTTATATTATGAAAAAGTGATTATTAAAAATCTGCTTCTTAAAAATTCCTATTAAAATACCTGTGATTCAATTATCATCCAAACTGAAATTTTTCCATTTTTTATTCATTCATTTATTTATCAATTATTTACCCAGTATCTTCTCCAAACGAGGTTTGTGCTATATATAAAACTGTATCCTGCCACCTCACACCACAGAGACTAGTACACATCCAAAAGAACAAAAGCAACCGCTGTTGGAGAGGATGTGGGGAGAAAGGGACCCTTCTTCACTGCTGGTGGGAATGCCGACTGGTTCAGCCCTTCTGGAAAACAATTTGGACGATTCTCAAAAAATTAGATATTGAATTCCCATTTGACCCAGCAATACCACTGCTGGGAATATATCCCAGAGAGGCAAAAAAGTACAATCGAAACAACATCTGCACATGTATGTTCATCGCAGCACTGTTTACAATAGCCAGAATCTGGAAAAAACCCGAATGCCCCAGAACGGATGACTGGTTGAGGAAACTTTGGTACATCTATACAATGGAATACTATGCAGCTGTTAGAAAAAAGGAGGTCAAGAATTTTGTAGTTAAGTGGATGGGCATGAAAAGTTTCATGCTGAGTGAAATGAGTCAGAAAGAGAGAGACAGACATAGAAAGATTGCACTCATCTATGGTATATAGAATAACAGAGTGGGAGACTAACACCCAAGAACTGTAGAAATAAGTACCAGGAGGATGACTCCATGGCTTTGAGGCTGGCCTCACGTTCCGGGGAAAGGGCAACTCAGAGAAGCGATCACCAACTACATTGTAGTCGAAGGCCATGTGGGGGAAGGGAGTTGCGGGCTGAATGAGGGCTAGAGACTGAGCACAGTGGCCACTCAACACCTTTATTGCAAACCACAACAGCTAATTAGAGAGAGAGAACAGAAGGGAATGCCCTGCCACAGTGGCAGGGTGGGGTGGGGGGAGATGGGATTGGGGAGGATGGGAGGGAGGCTGGGTTTACTGGTGGTGGAGAATGGGCACTGGTGAAGGCATGGGTTCCCGAACTTTGTATGAGGGAAGTATAAGCACAAAAGTGTATAAATCTGTAACTGTACCCTCATGGTGATTCTCTAATTAAATATAAATAAATTAAAAAAAAACTGTATCCTGTATTACTATATCACTGTCATCCTGTTGTTTGTCGATTTACTCGAGAGGGCACCAGTAACGTCTCTATTCCTCCCAGCCCTGACATTTTAGCAGCCTCTCCTTACTTGTCCTTCCCAGGGGTACAGACACACAGACCCACTCCCACACACTGAGACAGACACACACATGCACACATTTAGACATGCACACACACACAACGGTAGGAGGCTCTTTCAGGGTCAGGGGAATGAGACTTATCGTTACTGTTTTTGGCACATTGAATACGCCATGGGTAGATTGTCAAGCTCTGCCCGTGCAGGCGGGAGATATATATATATATATATATATATATATATATATATATATATATGTATTACTCTCTATGATTTGTTGTCTACTGTCTGAACTCCATCAAATATGGTGTGGTAATTACAGAAAATGGGTAGGAATTGTCTTATAATGTGTCCGAAAAACGGTCTGGAGTGTGGCAGCAGTTGGGTAGTGGAGGTCGGCTGCCAGGGCTGAGTCCCTTGGGGTGGGGAAGGTTCTCACCCACCCCCCTCTGGGGTGCCCTGAGTGAAAACCTGGCACAGAGTCCAGTGGCATGACTATGGGGGCCTCATTTTATATAAAACTGTATCCTAGAGACACAAATCCCCTAAAACTACGTGGTTTATGTTCCCTATTCTCATTCTAAGAAACATTTTGAAGGTAAAAAGATTCTTAAATAATGTCTGTTAGTGCACAAAGAAAAAGTGCTATAGGCCCACTCACCTGGGTCCCAGTAGCTCCATTTCTGGCATCTCTGGCATCTCTGCACGTCCATTCTTAAAACCCTCTGATCGCTCCATTCTCCAGCTCTGTCCACCTACCTCCCACAAAAGCCCTGGTGGTGGTAGAAGCCAGACAGCCTCCATCAAAGCCAGAGGAAAGATAAGGCCTAGATGGCACTGAAAAGCCCCGTAATCCACAATGGGTGTCAAAATCACACACCACAATAAGCAAAAAGGGAAGGAAAAGTTTAACACTGAACCTGTTCCCTCAAAGAGCTCACATACTGGGGAAAATACAAAGATTCACCCTCTGCGCACAACAGACACAATGGGGAAGCCACACAGAAGCTCAGCACAATCGAGAGTAAAGAAAATATCACAGGAGACTCTCCCAGTAACTAGCTCTGTAACCTCTCAGATGATGACTATAGAGATCCCATAAAGATGGTTAACGGGCCCAAAGAAACAAAGGTACTAAAAGTCAATAAAGTAGAAGAGTGCAGGGCTGGAGAGATAGCACAGCGGGTAGGGCGTTTGCCTTACACTCGGCCAACCCGGGTTCGATTCCCAGCATCCCATATGGTCCCCTGAGCACCGCCAGGAGTAATTCCTGAGTGCAGAGCCAGGAGTAACCCCTTGTGCATTGCCAGGTGTGACCCGAAAAGAAAAAAAAAGTAGAAGAGTGCAAATGAGGAAACTACAATAAGATGTGACAAAATTTGTCAAAATATGACAAAATATGAGTATGATAGGTGTTTAAAAAAAAAAACAGAGGGGGTAAGAACAATCATACATATGGTCTCCTAAGCCCCACCAGGAGTAATCTTTGAGTACATAGCCAGGAGTAAACCCTGAGCACCACCAAGTTTGTCACCTGCCACAAACAAACAAACAAAAAACAATGAAAGGGCCAGAAAGATAGTATAGCAGGTAAGGTGCATGTGGCAAACCTGAGTTTGATTCCCGGGTACCACATACAGCCCCCTAAGCCTCTCCCACACACCCCATCGGGAGACACCCCTGAGTGCAGAGCAATGAGTTCAGCAAAAGTAAGCCCTGAGCATTGCCAGATATGGCTCCACATGAAAACAAAAGCCTCGATAAAAGGCCTTACCAGCAGAGTAACAGCAACTGGGGAAAAATTTGGTGAGATGTAAGATGAACATAGTATGACTGATAGAACACTATACGACTGAAATCCAATCACGGACAACTTTGTAACTGTGTATCTCATGGTTATTCAATAATAAAAAAAAAAAAGAAAAAAAACTCCAAAGTACATAGTAATCAGAATGATAATAGCCAAAGACAGAATATTGAAAGCAGCAAGAATCAAAAAATGTGATTCTGTAATAAAAAAATTTTTAAAAATCAAAAAATGAACTTACATACAAAGGAACTCCCAAAACATTCACAGCAGATCTATCAAATGAGAGTCTACAGGCCAGAAGAGAATAGTGAGGTATAGTTTAAAAACACAAAACAAAACCAAAAAACAACCATCAATGAAATGAACACCTCACCAAGAATACTTTATCCAGCTACATTATCATTCAGATTTGAAGGAATGATACTACAAAGCTTCCTTGACAAACAACAGCTTAAGAAATTTATAGTCTTGAAACCAGTTTTGTAAGAAGTATTAAAGGAGCTTCTCTAAAAGACAAGAAAACTACAGCCGCTGCCATGAAAACAATGGCCCAGCTCCACAGCTTCAGGCTTAATCTCTCAAGTGATGCCAAGCTAAGTCCCTGAAACTCATGCGCACATGAGTTTTAGGCTGAAAACTCTGGGTCCCCCTTCGAGGGAGGCAGGCTGAAAATCGTTCCAGTTTTACAGATCCTGTAGCTCCTGGAGCCCATCACTGTGTATTACCTCCAAATGCCACAACACTGACACCAAATTACAGGAGAAAGTAGCACAGAAGCCAACTAAGCTCAATACACAAAAACAGTAACACAGAAGGCTCCACTTGCAACAAAGAGCTCAGTAAGCCCTCATACAATGACTCTGATGACCCTCTTCAGAAAATGTAACAACTTTCACAAATTTTCTTTTACTGAACTATTTTTTATAATCCCATTTGTCATTTTGTTGTAATAAGCAACATAAAATAAATCATTTTGAAAAAATAAATAAAATAAAATAAATCATTTTGTGCCTGCTAAGGCTGAGGAGTTGGTGGGAAGCTGGTCATACTGGTGGTGGGATTAGTGTTGGAACACTGAATACCCAAAATAACTGTGTTATGAACAACTTTGTAAAAGTGTTTAAATAATTTTTTAAAAAAACAACAAAACTCCACAGACACAAAACTTCTACAAAATGATAGTAATAAATTCCTTCATTTCAATAATTTCACTCAACATCCATGGCCTCAACTCATCAATCAAAAGACATGGAGTAGCAAGATGGATCAGAAAAGTCAACCCAACTTTTTGCTGCCGACAAAAGACACATTTATAATATAAAAATATAACTTCAATACCAGCAATTTCTTGTTTTAAAAAATTTCATACACAACACTTTCAATATTTAAATGGGACCACACTTAATGATGCTGGGGATCAAGAGACATTTTCAAGGAATGCTTGGTCTGGCAAGGTTAGGGGCGTGGATGTGACCATGCTCAGAGGTCACCAGGGTCACACACAGAACTGTTCAGGGTGACACCCAGTGCTAAGAATCAAACCCAGGGCCTCACACATGCTAGACATTTGCCTTACCACTTGAGCTTATCTCCCTGACCCTGTAATAGTATTTTTAAGTGAAATATTTAGGTGGTTTCTGGGCTTAAGTAGAGAATGTGCTGCAAAGTACTCAAGCAAATTTTTAAAAGTTAGAGTGGCACATACACTAAGCCAGAGATATAGTACAAAGGACAAAGTGCTTAACTTATATGCAGCAAACCCCAGTTCAATTCCCAGCATAACTATATATCTATGTATATAAATATATAAATATATATATACATACATATATATATATATATATATATATATATATATATATATATATTCCTTCACTAACTGCCAAGAGTGACCCTTAAGCACAGAGTCAGGAGAAGTACCTGAACACTTCTGGATGTGGCTTCAAAACACCAAAGCTAAAACTAAAACAAAAAACTATATGTGCAGTTTAAGCAATAAATTTAGAAATCTGGAGGAAATGGTTTCCTAGCAAAAATTAAATTGTCAACAAGAAACCATAGAGAAGTATAAAAAAAATAGCAAATACTATTAAAGGTCATTAGACTAAGATTTATTATAAAAGGCAACTGAACGTGGTAAGTATTAACATAACAGCTAAAGTCAAACCTTTTTTTAATAAGTGTAAAGCAAAGGGTGTCGCTCAGGTCCTGGGATTTGATCCTCATCAGGAAAAAAAATATCTTTTAGGAACTGAAAATTCCCCCAAGTTAGTTAATAAGCTAGAGCTAATCATAATATTATTAGCTAACATATACATTGCAAGTTATATTTAGACACTTAAAAATCACTTCATATTAATTCATTTAATCTATAACAAACACAGCAAGGTAAAAATCTATTATTACCATTTTACAGATTAAAACAAAGAAAATGAAGAAAACTTCCCAAGTGAATTTTAATCTTAGGAAAGATTGCTTCCTCCTCTCCCTCCACCCCTATCCATACATGCAAAACCCAACAACCCCCATAATATTTACTTTACTCCAATCTCATAATAAAGCTTAAAGGGATAACCTAGATAATCAGCAAAAGAATATCAAAAAAATCTATAAACATACCTGAACTATAAACTATGAAATAAGATATATATATTAATATGGAAATATTTCAAAAAATTTAGCATCCATTTCTAATAAAAATGCAAAATAAATAGGAAGAACTATTTAAAAATTTTCCAAAATTAGAAAATATTCTAGGGCCTGGAGCGATAGCACAGAGGGTAGGACGTCTGCCTTGCACGCAGTCAACCCAGGTTCAATTCCCAGCATCCCGTATGGTCCCCAGAGCACTGCCAGGAGTAATTCTGAGTGCAGAGCCAGGAGTAACCCCTAAGCATTGCTGGGTGTGACCCAAAAAGGAAAAAAAGAAAATATTCTAATCAGCAAAATATTGGATATTTTCAATTAAATTTAGTTATTAATTCAGACATATATAAGCTTTTAATATGTAACAAAGGATAAATTTTAATTCAGTGCAACTAAATATTCATTTGCAAAGAAAACTAATCTTTACATCACAATATATACAATATAAATACACTTAAGAATAAGTGGAATTTGCATGAAAGATCATTTTAAAAGGTAAAATATAGGGCCGGAGCGATAGCACAGCGGGTAGGGTGTTTGCCTTGCACTCGGCCGACCTGGGTTCGATCCCCGGCATCCCATATGGTCCCCCAAGCACTGCCAGGAGTAATTCCTGAGTGCAAAGCCAGGAGTAACCCCTGAGCATCGCTGGGTGTGACCCAAAAAGCAAAAAAAAAAAAAAAGGTAAAATATAAATCTCAAAAGGAAACCCAGCAAATACATGGAGAACCAAGGTAAAAGAGAAACTTCTTAAACTTAGTGCTAAGAATATATGTTTTTTAAATGTAATTATGCTTTAAAAATATCTTCTAAGTATAACTGCATAGAGTATAATGAACATTTTAAGATATAACCTTAACTTGACTCTCATGTGTATGAAATGATACAACTAGATTTTTTGAAAAGTAAAATATAAAAATAGGTACACTCAGAAAAAATGGCTAACAAACTCAAGAAAAGATTTCACTATACCCTATAATTCAAACTTAGGACTTGTGCTGAAGCTAATAAAAATTAAACTAATACTGAAATGTTATACTTATCAAATTAATGTTTTAAAAATCACCTAAAAGTGATTTTTCTTTTTCTAAAAATGACATTATCTACTATAATTGGGGATTTGAGTAGAGAGTAATATCACATACTTGTGCCCTTTGGGACAACAATATTCATATCCTTTGGCTCCCAAGTCCTGTTCTAATAACTTACTCCACAAAAATATAAGCATCATAAATAAAAGAATATATACGTATATATTTACTGCAATATGACAAACAACAGCAAAGAAACCAGCTATGGTAAATACTATATAACTATTAACAAGATAATGGTTAAGAACATATTTCAATTTCATTACAGAAGATTATGAAATCTTCTGTAAGAGTAGATTGAGATTTGTACATGGAATACTAAATAAGAAAAACAGGATGTAGTTATATGTAGTTATGTGTAGTTGTCTCTGAGTCCACCTCAACCCTTGCCTGGATCCAATCACACTCGTCAATTCACCCCAGGTCTTTCTGCCATGGCACGCTCTATTCTATGTGACAAGTTCATAGACTCTGTTGTTCCTGGAATTCCCTTACCATGCTTCACTGTATCCCCCACACAAGAGGGATTGTTCTGTGTTTGTCCCTATCCTTCTCACTGACTTCACTCAACAGGAAACCTCCAGGACCATCCAAGTAGTGGACAGCTGCATGATTTTGTCTTTTCTTCTAGCTGAGTAGTGTTGTATGGTGTATCTATTCTTGGAGAGCTGTGCTCTTTCCAGATTTGGGCTACTGTTAATAGTGCGGCAATGAACACAGGGTTTTCCTCAATGTAATTTATAGATTCGGGTCTGACTTTGAGGCCTCTGATCCACTTTGATAGCATGGTATGAGATAAGGGTCTGAGTTCAGTTTTTCCACATGACTGACCAGTTTTCCCAACAGTATTTATAGAAGAGGCTCCACTTCGCTCCTCTGTAGTTGTTCAACTGTCCATACACCTGGAAATCTGTCTCTGCACTCCTCAACTCTATCCCACTGGTCTGAGAGCCAGTCTTTATTCCAGTTTCACAATATCTTGATGACTATAGCTTTATAATTTTTAAAAGGTTATTAAAAAAATCAGTCCTGAAACCAATGGTAGTCTTCCAGCCTCAGGGTTTGTCATCTCCATCTCCCAATCTCGTTTGTCATGTCAATGGATACCACATGATTAGAAGTTCAAAGTGCACACCCAACTCTGTCACTCCTTCCCTCTTTATCTCTTTCAGTCACCAACAGGGTAAACATAAATAACAGAATAAAAAGGAGAATGCTCTCTATCAATACCTCAACTTCCTTAACCTAGAAGGAATAAAAATTGGGGGGTTGGCAGGGAGTTCACTTCAAAATATAAATGTGTGCTGGTAATTCATAACTCTACTTTTCTCATTTCAAAATTGAAAAATAGAACTTCACACACCAAATGAAGAGCAACATTGACACCTTGTGGTGAACATTCAACATAAGACTACTGAATGTAACAAGTATAGCGGCTCCTGATGTCTGCTTTACATGAAAACTCTTAATCCAGGGATTACCAAGGGTTAAGAAGCAAAAATTTAATTATTGCCACACATACTGAATATAAAACTGGAAAGAGCTGCAATTACTTTGTCAGTGGAAAAACTTACCTAAAGCAAAAAATTAATTAAATTAAACAGAATTGACCTAAATTCTTAACTGCTGGGCAAAGAGTCTGAACTAAAACCTCAGGTCACAGATTTTCTACAATATATTTTCATGTTTAATAATATACCAAATAAAAGATTTAAAATAAAATATAAGTTTTGTAGATCAAATATATGATGTTTCCTATATATCCTATCAACAGGAACTTTAATGTTCAGTCTTGGGTAATACAAAAGACAGCACCTTCTGTTTCTTTCCCAGGTGACATTTACATGTAAAATAAATGTAAGGAATGTAGGCATACCTAGGGAACAACATAAAAAAACTATTAACTAAAATATATTCTTCACTGTCACTATCACTGTCATTCCGTTGCTCATCTATTTTGTTCGAGCGGGCACCAGTAACATCTCTCACTGAGAGACTTATTGTTACTGTTTTTGGCATATCCAATATGCACGGGTAGCTTGCCAGGCTCTGCCGTGCGGGCTCCATACTCTCAGTAGCTTGCTGGGCTCTCCGAGAGGAGCAGAGGAATCGAACACGGGTCGGCTGCGTGAAAGGCGAACGCCCAACCGCTGAAAAAAAAATCGTTCCCAAATGGCACTGAGAAATTTGTTAAGTGAAACCAAAGAATTCAATTTCTGTGCATTTTCACATAAAATTACAGATCCAGTAAATCATAAACCAAAGCAGAAGCAGGAAAAGGTGAGGTATATTTTAAACAACTACTCCATCCAAAGATAATATTGACTGCATAAAATGAGCAAAAAAGTTTCCCATATGTACTTTACATACAACATGATAAAATCTGCGGAAGAACAGCATCTAATTGAGCAGATAAATGATGGTTATTCTTTATTGCTATTTGAGAGAACTATAGAGAAGTTATGTTTTACTCACTAACTCTGACAAATAGAACTCAAAGTTTCTAGATCCTCTCGTTTCAGATAATTTGACAATAGATCCTGTTCAGAAGGCATTGATAAAGGCTAGACCAACTATACATTGACAATTAAAATTATTTACACAACAGCAATGATGTTACTGTTAAAAGGTAATCAAACTGCTAATATAATCTAGAAAGCACCCAGAAATAAAACCCTCAAAATCATATACTGCTAAAATCAATGTTAAATAATTAAGCAAATCAAATTAATCCAAATAATTTTGTATTAATGGAGGGTTCTATGATTTTCAGAAATTTTCCTCCATCATTAAATAGTATGTGAACCATATGACGACCAGTTTAGAAAGATATGTTACACTGTAAAAAAAAAAATCTATAAAACTTACTGTCACAAAACCTTCAGACCAATCTTCTGTTTGTTCTAACTTGGTAAGTGCTCTCAAATAAATAAATCATAACACCTTCATGTCTGATTCTACACTGAAGACAAAAGCTGATGTGTAAATACAAAACTTCAAAAGAATACCACTTCACTTTCTATACATCAATAGTCTTCCATCAATTCCAACAGCCTGTATCACTTCTGGACTCTTTGAATCTCTAATATCTTAGATTCTAGTGATGCTTCCCTATACCAAGTCCTCCTCATCTCACTGCCTTTCTATTCCTTTTTGTTTCTTATTTGGGGGCCACACCCAGTGAGTGGTACACCAGGACTTATCCTGGCTTTAGTGATCCTCAGAGATCACTCCGACCAGGCTCAGCAGGCATACAGAGTTCTGGGGATTAAACCCGGGTTTGCCATGAACGAGACAAGTACCCTACCCACTGTACTATCTCTCCGCCCCCCATTTCTTTTCACTTTCTTTCCCCTTCAGTTGTACTGGTTTCTCTTAAAAGATCACATAATTTCATACTTGAAAATTTCTTTGGTATCAGATCTTTCATTTTACTAAAGGAAAAAGTTCAAAAATCACTAGCAGCTTATTTATATCTCAAACTATTTCTGGACATACATCTTTTTCACTACTTAATGTAAACAAAGATTGAATAAGATCAGAAATAGGAGTTACTGGTCCAGAGATAGTATTTGGCTGACTCTGGTTGGATCCCTGGCACTCTATAAGGCCTTCTGAGTCCTACCAGGAGTGATCTCTGAACATAGGGTCAGGAGTAAGCCCTGACCACAGCGGGTGTGACCCAAAAACAAAACAAATAAGAAACAGAAAAAGAGAGTACTATGGGTTACATATTTTGTACCTCCTGCTTTCCATTTTAACCATCTAATACTAAATCATATTCATCTTGTTCATATCCAAAATAAGTCAAGGTGAAAACAAATAGAATTCATCAAATATGAATGTGGTAACTGTAGTTGAAATCAGTGTCTCTTCTCTCCTTTTGAGGGGGGAGAGGGGAATGGCTTTTGGGTAACACCCAGTGATGCTCACTCCTGGCTCTGTGCTCAAGGGACCATGTGTAGTGCCCGGGATCAAACACAGGTTGGTGACATGCAAGGCAAGAGCCCTAGCCCATTGTACTATCTCTCAGGCCCCATGAAATCAGTCTCTTAAGAAAAATTTACATAGTCCATGTGGCCAAACTTAGAGCATAATTAGGTTCAAGTTGTGCAAAGGAAAGGCCCATTTCATAATGTTTATAAATTAAACAATCATCCAATTGGACAAGAGTCTACCATCCTTCTGGGCTCTTCCTCTAGTGGATATATAAAGGATGTCTAAAGGTCTGAAATTTATGATGTGTTATGTAAACATTAGCAAAATACAGCCAAAATCAAATGTCAACGAAGCATCTGTCTGAGTGCAGTGAATATAGGTTTGAATGTCACCATTAGCTATTCTGAATTCCATCTATTTTTGGAGCTGACTCCTAGAAAATATCCTTGATGATTTACTTTTCAAAGCAAAACCAAATTTTAAAACCTTGATGAAAAAATACTATGATTTTATGCATAATGTGTCTTTATGCCTCTAAGATGTGATTCGTGTGAAGCTTCTTTGCCTTCTCAGGATGATTCTTTTAACTGCAGGCTAAAACTCCAAGTCTATCTGAGACTAGTAGAGAGCTCATCTGGTAATGCCATAGTTGTTAAGGTTTGGTGAGTCTAAACAGGGTGACTCAAGTTGCTGTTCTTTATAACCTAAAAGATCAGAATCAGCTCTTGTCCCTGTTTGGAGATCACTGGCTTCCAATCATTCTCTCCTAGTGTCCAGAGAAAGGAAATAGCTTTCCAGAGGCTTTGTGAAACAGATAAAACTGAAATCACTGCAGCTACAAAATTTATGATGCTCTCACTAAAAAATGCTAAGACTGAATAACAGCTTCTAAACTTCCATGCATTGCCTCACACTGCAGTATCACAAACTCACCATGAAGATTCTTTAGGAAATGCAGAAAAATTCTAAGTTTCTTACCGCAGCAAAGAGAAGACATCATATGAATTACGAACACAGTTCTGGTCCACCTGAAGAATATTCTTGTGAGCATTTGAATAACCCTGAAAAACATTAATTAACAAATTAAGTCAGGTAAAAAAACAGAGTTTGTAAAATTATGTTTGTTTCTTATTATCATCTTTTTTTTTTTTTTTTGCTTTTTGGGTCACACCCAGCAATGCACAGGGGTTACTCCTGGCTCTGCACTCAGGAATTACCCCTGGCAGTACTCAGGGGACCATATGGGATGCTGGGAATCGAACCCGGGTCGGCCTCGTGAAAGGCAAATGCCCTACCCGCTGTACTATCGCTCCAGCCCCTTATTATCATCTTATAAACATCTCAAAACAAAAATCCTTGAGGAAGTACAAAAGTAATTACAACTTTTATATAACTTTGTATCTTTTAGCATATAAATTTTTTAAGAATGTAGGAGTACTGCAATTTAATTCAATTGCAATTCAATTCAATTCAAATCAGTCGTTGATTAAGCTGACTGAATTGGGCAAGAACTCCAGCACATAAATTTAAAATAAATTTCTTCTAATATCTTTCTATAGATACAATATTTCACATTAAAAAGTGCAATGAACTTCCAAAAGTCTCCCAGAAGCTTTTTTCTACATATTGTGTGGCAGAAAAAGTGTTAACAATAATATTTCAAATATGCCTATCTTTGTATGTACTGTTTTTATGAAGAGAAGGCATTGCACGTTCTACTTGGAAATACCAGAAACAAATATTTCCATTCAGTGGGATTAACGGTGGTAGGAGCAAGGTTGGTTTCCAAAGAGGGTACAGCAAAGTTCCTAAGAAAAACAGAACACTTATCTGTCATTTACGAAAACCAAAGTAAATAAATAAGAAAAACGGCTGGAGACTCAGACCACCTAGATTACATTGTAAGCCCTTAATACACAAACTCTGTAATCTTTAGCAACTTATCTAAGCTCTTAGTTTATCTTGGCCTTGTCTGTATTCTTCTTCTACACTGCCATATTCCTTATATTTATCCTCTATATTCTTCATATATATATCTCTATCCAAAGATGGTAATATCTAGTGGATAGCTGTGAAAACTAAAAGCATTAATATTTGTGGAGTAAAATATATGCAATATGCATTATGTAAATGTTTTCTATGATGCTAGTACATTTTTGTCATTACAACATTAAACTGTTATTAGAATATTATTAACTTTATGCTAAAATTTTTGAAAATGTACATTAATTACATATTGCTTGAAAAATAAAATATGATAAAATTGACAATGAAACAATTATCTAAATAATCTTGTTTTTAAGCAAATAATTGAAATTCTTATCCCACCCCTGATAACCTACATCCTGGTGGTTTTGCCAATAAATTCTATAAAATACTTAAATAGGATCACCAATTTAACATAGACTTCTTCAAAAAAATAAAGGGAATACTTTTCTAACTCCTGAGACCAAGATTCTGATTCTAAAACTTACTAAGGGCCAGAAAGAGCTCCACTGGGTTGAGCTCATGCTCTGCATTTAGGAGACCTGGGGTGCAGCAGTCCCCCAAGAACTGCTGGGAATGGGCCCAGTATACAGAGGCAAGAGAGCCCCTGAGCACCATGGAGTACAACCCAAAAATACAAAAACTTGACAAAATGCTTATCTCACACACACACACACACACAGACACACACAAACACAGACACACACATCAGTCTTGGGAGTAAGAAACTAGGCAGCAAGAAATGTTAAATGTATTGAGTGTAGAGCAAACAATTCTTTTTGGGTCATCTAGACCCCTGGCATAGCTACCAGTGCCAACATCCAGACCAAGATTTTGTTAAAACATCATTGCTCTTGGTGCTCAGATAATGACAGTTTTGATTTACAGATCTGGAAAAGAATCGGGCATATTTTAAAAGAAAGATATACCCAAACAGAAGTTTTCCCCAAAGTAATACTGACTTAGTCCATAGTAAAAATGGCTTTGCTGCTAATAGATGGGCAAGATCAGGATGAAATTGAGGGCATCCTGGGGCTGAGAGATACGACAGCGGTGCTTGTTGTATATGCGCCTGGTTTGCTCCCCAGAACCCCATATGGTCCCTGAGCCCCACCAGGAGTGATCCCTAAGCTCAGAGTCAGGAGTAAGTCTTGACCACTGCTAGGTATGGCCCAAAAACAAAAAGAAAAGAAAAAAGAAAAAAGAGGGCGCCCTGGAGAACAAAGAGTGCCCTTGAAAATGAGTCTAATGAAAATGCTGGGGACAGAACCTTAAGGCTCACAGCTTCATGCTGACGGATGCACTTGGAGATTTGTTACTAAATGGCCTTCAAAAAGGGTGGCTAGATACTGGGTCCATTGGTGGTGGAGAATGGGCACTGGTGGAGGGATGGGTACTCGATCATTGTATGACTGAAATGCAAAAACAAGTTTGTAAGTATGTAATTGTACCTCACGATGATTCACTATTTTAAAAAAAGGTGGCTAGTCTGCACCAAAGTTATGGTGTCACTGAAGGTTTCACCTTCCCCCTAATAACTTTGAGAGGACCACGGGAAGCTACAGAGAGACGAGTAGAAAGCACAGACGCCAGAAGCTGTCGAGGGTCTCGTGTAACCTTAATGTACCAGTGTCAGTCTGTGGCATTCTTTGAGACTGATCTTACTGGTAAACCACCACACTTAGTGAAGTTTAAGAAACTGAACTCGCAACAGATAACAAGAATAAAAGTCACATAATCATTGACAGAATCTGTTCTAAGAACACAGGCTAGTTTAGCAATTAGAATTCAACCAACTACACAAATACATTAAACAATCCTAAGTCTATTTTGATGTGCGTACAATTATAAGATAGGATTCATGATAATTGCATAGAGGTAGAAGAATGAAGTAATATGAAAGGAAAATTGTGTAGAAAATTAAAACCGAATTGTATACATTTGAATCAGTCAAAGTTAAAATGTACATTCTACTACCCAGGGAAGCCACTATTAACTGGAAAATATACCATAAAAGAAATGGGAAGGGAATCTAAGAAAATCTATAGCCAAATAAAAATAGTGACGAGTATGAACTATTGGTATGAACAAAAAGACCTAAGGAAGTAATAAAAGTACCTCCATATCCATAATTAAAAGTACAAGTGGCAGAAATTGGCAAAATGAGTTTTTGATATGGAGGGGTAAGTGTTGCCAGCTCTATGTTTAGAGGCCACTCCTGGTGGTGCTCAGGGGAACCTTGGGAGTCAGGGATGGAACTGGGGTCAGCCACATGCAAGAAAAGCGCCTTAAGCCCTGCACTCTCTCTAGCCCCAGGATGGAGTTTTTAAAATATTTGTACATCTACAAGAGATATACTTTAGGACCCAAAACACAAGTAGGTTGAAAATTAAGGGACAGGGAGATATGCTGTGCAAGCAGTGACCAAAAGAATGTTGAGAACATACTATTATTACCAGACAAGTAAACTTGAAACAAAAGAGTTACAAAGACGGGCATTACATACTAAAAAGGGGACAAGAAAATCATAAACATATGCATCTAACAGCTTATTACAAAATATAAGAAACAAAAACTGACCAATGAAACTGGGGAAAGATGGAGACATCGACATGGCACCGTCAGCACTGGACACTCCAAGCACACAAAACCAAGAGAACCGAAGACCTGAGTGATACTGTGAAGCAACTAAACCTAACAGAAGCATACAGAATGTTCCATCCAGCAACAACATACACATTTCTCAAGTACACAGGAAACATTCCCCAGGACAGACCATATGTTCAGCAACAAAACAAGCCTCACTATATGCTTGTCAACTGAAATCTTACAGTGTCTTCTCTGATCACAATGGAATGAAACTAAAAACCAATAGCAGAAGTTAATGTGGAAAAATTCTCAAACTACAAGGTAAAACATACTTTTAAACAATAAGAGGGTCAAAGCACAAATATTCCATAAGGTAAACCATTCAGCACTCTGAGGGAAAAAAAAGAGAATGCAACAGATTAAAACATAAGTGATGCAATGAATGCTCAGAAGGAAATTTAAAACCGTAAGCACCTATATTTAAAAATACAAAGAGGGGTCAAGGAACCAGGTGACGCATAAGTCTGGCATGTGCAAGGCCTGAGTTTGATCTCCCTCCCCAAATTTTCCCTGCTGTGCAACACCCCAGGGAAGATCCTGGCTCCCAGAACCACCAGGTCTAATTAGCACCACAATATCAGTCCCCCAAGTACTGCCCAGGAGAAGAGCCTGCTCCAAGGAAAGAAAGCTCAAATCAACAGCATAAGCTTCCACCTTAAGAAATTTGTGGAATATAAAGTAACAGAATGGGAGACTAACACCCAAGAACAATAGAGATAAATACCGGGAGGATTAATCCAAATTAATCTTAGAAGCTGTGCTGGGGGAAAAGGCAGCTCAGATAGAGAAGGGACCACCAAGTAAAGGAACTAGGAGGGCCTGTTCCTGATGGGAGATGCGGGCTGAAAATAGACTATAGACCGAACATGATGACCACTTAATACCTCTACTGCAAACCACAACACCCTAAAGGAGAGAGAGAGCAAAAGGGAATGCCCTGCCACAGAGGCGGGCAGGGGTGGAGGAGGACAGGGTGGGGGTGGTGGGAGGGATGCTGGGACCATTGGTGGTGGAACCTGGGCACTGGTGGAGGGATGGCACTCAACCATTGTATGACTGAAATGCAAGCATGAAAGTTTGTAAGTCTGTAACTGTACCTCACGGTGATTCACTAATAAAAAATTTTAAAATAAATAAATAAATAAAAGTAAATCAAGAAAGAAAGAAAGAAAGAAAGAAAGAAAGAAAGAAAGAAAGAAAGAAAGAAAGAAAGAAAGGAAGGAAGAAAGGAAGAAAGGAAGAAAGAAACTAGGAGGGAAAAAAGGTTAAACCCAAAGCACCAAACTAGAAAATGACAAAGTATAGAACACGGATTCATGAAACAAAAAATATCAAAACAACAGAAATAGAAATAACAAAATCAAAAGGCAAATTTTTAAAAAAAGATCAACTGAAAACATAAGAACACCGACAGAAAAATATTCAAAACGCTAAAATCCAGCATCCTGTCCTCCAATAAACAAGTGTTAATTTAACAAGGTCATAACATAAATAACAGTGGAATCAGTTATCATAAAAATCCCTACAAGGAAAAGCCCCCAAACACACGCGCTGACAAGAATGTGAAAAATTAGGACATTCATCCACCGCTGTCAGGAATGTACCGTGGTAAGCTGCTGTGGAAAAAAGCTGGGCAAGTCCTAAGAAGATTCAAAACAGAATCATGATGTGAGGAAGCAACTCCTCTCCCAGGTATATACCAAAAACAAAGAACTGGCAAGCTATGCGTGGATGGACCACAAAAACATTATGGGAAGAACAAGACACCAGGTGGAGAAGGTAATGCATTGTATGATTCCATTTATATGAAACTCACATGCACAAGGTATTTGACAGGAGGCTGGGGAAGGCAAAATGGGGTGGGGGGGACCGTTGGATGAGTACAGGTTTCATTCTAGGTCATGAAAATATTGTGCAGTTGATCAAAACGGTGGTTACACAACACTGGGCATACCTAATGAACTTTACATTTTTAAAAAGCTAATTTTATGCTGTATGAATTTCATCTCAAACCTCAGCACCATACAGCCCCCAAGCAATAATAAGAGGAACCTTGGAGGCTTTCCAAGTACCACAGTTTCCCTGGTGACCCTGAGCAGAACTGCATCACCAGCCGAAGCACTGAAATTCTGGTCTGGTTGACAAAAAAATCACTGTGAATAACCCCCAGGCCTCCTGAACACTACCTAGGAGGGGGGAAACTTTTAATGATTTAAATCCTCTTAATAATTTTTAAAAGAAAATTCTCAATAAAACAGTAAAATAATACAGATATGCACAGCATAACATTGATGGTATTTACAATAGGCCAGCAGAGCTAATTTTCAATACACTAATCCAAAATATTAATGTTGTGCTAATATGTTCAATATTCACACGGCATGGTGCACCAGCTACTATTATTAACCCCCACTTTAAAGGTGAGAAAACTGAGAGAGAGAGAGAGAGAGAGAGAGAGAGAGAGAGAGAGAGAGAGAGAGGAGGGAGGGAGGGAGGGAGGGAAAGGGAGAGGGAGAGGGAGAGAGGGAGAGAGGGAGAGAGGGAGAGGGAGAGAGGATTAAGGAGGAGAGTCACACAGTCTGGCTCCACAGCCCTTGTTCTTAATGACCAGGCCACACTTGATGATCTCTAAGACCTTTTCCAGTTCTAAAATTCTAGGTCCATGGACATTTAAGGTAACTTAAGGACATTATTAAGCTCTTCTGCTTCAGCTGCCACTTAGCAATTAACATTCTTGAAATATGCTAAGAGCCTTGTTCTGAATGACAACTAACTTCACCAGATGTGCGATCCTGACAGGCCTGTGTTGAAGGATCATAATGGAAAGAAACGGCTCATTTGTATCTGGTTATCCGAGTGAGATACTGCCAAGTGCCAAAGAGCCCAGAGGAGATTTACATGTCACTCAAAATTCTTCTGAAGTCAAGCCTAACAATTCTTTTTTCAGGGAAAGAAATAATCACCAGTCTGCTCGACGCCTATCAAACTGTTCAAGGAAAAGGGATCCTTTCACAGGCCCTCATTGAGAATTTCAAAGAGCAGTAGCTCCAGATGGGTCATCAGTGCGTCTCTACAGCAGTGTCCATGCTTTCCCCACCAATGGTCAGGTAGCAGGTATTTTAGGTTTGTAAGCAAAATGTCATCTTACTGCTTTTATTTTCTTTTCAAATTCTTTAATTATGTCAAACTCATTTTTAGTTCCAGTCACCAAAAAAATAAATAAAACAAAAGGACTACATGCTAGATTGCAGTTTGCTTGATCCTATAATGGAGTAATAAACAAGCCACCTTTAAAAGAAAAAAATTACCGCACATTTTGAGCAATTTTAGTTACAAGCTGCAATGAAATAATCCAGTTAACAGAACAAATGATTATGGTAATTCTGAAACATAATTATACGTTACATAATTATAAGCAGCATTAGATGTATACTTATTCATTTAGTGCTTGCTAACACTTCATATACACGCAGTGTTCAGGCAACTCCTATCGTACTAAGATGCGAAGTAAATAGTGTCATTAAAAAAAGAAAATCTTAAAAGTTGGGCCGGTGAGATAGTATGGCAGGTAAGGAGCCCTGCACGTAGCTGATCCAGGTTTGGTCCCCGGCATCCCATATGGCTCCCCCAAGACCTGCCAGGAATTAACCCTGAGCGTAGAGCATTGTTGGGTGTGGCCCCCCAAAAAAGAACACTTAAAAACTAAAAGCTCTTAGGAGGATATGAAGACAGCATGTAGGAGAAGCAGAAGCATTTAAGGATGGAATAAATTAAGAACATAAAAGCAAAATGGCAGTGAAAGTACCTTTAGCTGACGTAGGACAGTGGGAAAATACCAGCTGCATTTGGAAAAAATTAAGTGGTCCAAGTTGTTGGGCTTCAGAGCCATGGAATTTACTCGGTGCCCTGGAGAACTGAAATAATAGTGAGAGATGTGCAGGGCTGATTAAGAAGGTTGGGAGGGCCAGGATACAAAAAGCCATGAATGACTTGCTAAAAGAGTGAAGACAACCTACGGGCAATCAGAACTTGAGAAAGGTTTCGGACAGTGCAGCGTAATGACGAGAGCTGCATTTAGGGAATCAGGCTCTGATTATGACACAGATGATGAACTGGAAAAGGCAGGATGCCAAAACACCACTTAGAAGGCTATTCTGAAACTCCACACGTACTAATGAGAGCTCAAACCCTGGGAAAAGTACAAAGGGCAGGGAGAGTGGTAGAGAGAGGAGGAGAGAGAACCAAAAATACCAAGACCACTGACAGCATTCAAGCTGATGGGGAGAGATAAATCAAGGGCAGATTTAAACACATCTCACCAAAAATGAGAAGTCACTCTACACAGTCATTAAGCAAAGGAGGAAAGAAGTATGCTTCAGGGAAATTAATCGGGTAATGACACCCAAAGGCGAGGAAGAGCTGAGGCCAATCTGAAATTCGTTGCATCACCTCTCCCCAACTCCTGCACCCGGGGGTCAGGACTCCAGAGGTCTGCATGACTGAATGTGTGGGCTATGGAAACCTTAAATTTTTGTTTTAAAATAAATTTCTTTATTATTTAGTATCAGGAATGTTTCCTTTTATATGGGTCTTTTATACCTATATGCCCAGAATGACATTAACGTTTTTCAAGTTGATAAACCAAAAGGCTTGATAAACCATAATGCCCCAAAGTAGAGAGAGAGAGTATGGGGGAAATTGTCTGCCAGAGGCACGGAGAGGGTGGAAAAGGTGGAGTATACTGGGAGATTGGTGATGGGAAAGGTGCACAGGTAGAGGAATGGGTGTTTGATCATTGTATGATTGTAACTCAAACATGAAAGCTTGTAACTATCTCACAGTGATTCAATAAAATAAGATTCACTGTATCATTGTTCATTCCCTTGTTCATGATTTACTCAAGTGGGAGCCAATAACGTCTCCATTCGTCCCAGCCCTGAGATTTTAGCAGCCTCTCCTTATTCATCTTTCCCAATGATTGGAGGCTCTTTCAGGGTCAGGGGAATGAGACCTGTTATTGTTACTGTTTTTGGCATATCGAATACGCTTCGGGGAGCTTGCCAGGCTCTGCCAAAAATAAGATTTAAAAAGCGGGGGGCCTTGATGTAGAGGACGAT
This sequence comes from Sorex araneus, assembly GCF_027595985.1. NCBI lineage: Eukaryota > Metazoa > Chordata > Mammalia > Eulipotyphla > Soricidae > Sorex > Sorex araneus. The sequence goes on along the minus strand of NC_073313.1, from coordinate 268,259,592 downwards.
GGGGAGCGGTGGGAAGGAAACTGGGGGCATTGGTGGTGGGAAATGTGAACTGGTGAAGGGATGCGTGTTGGAACATTGTATGACCGAAACCCAATCAGGAGCAACTTTGTAACTGTGTATCACATGGTACACTGTAGCACTGTTGTAGCACTGTCCTACTGTTGTTCATCGATTTGCTCCAGCAGGACCAGTAATATCTCCATTGTGAGACTTGCTGTTACTGTTTTTGGCATATAGAATACACCACGGGGAGACTGCCAGGGTCTGCCTGCCGGTGGGATACTCTTGGTAGCCAGGTTCTCCGAGAGGAACAGAGGACTCGGACATGGGTCGGCCATGTGCAAGGCAAACGCCCTACCTGCTGTGCTATCAATTCATTAAAATAAATAAATAAAAATTTTAAAAGGGTTTGGGTGGAAAATGTTTAGGAAATTTCAGTCTAGCCTAGGAGAGGTGGTGTAAAGGATGACGGTGCTAGTCTGAGCTTGGATTACATCAACGGAGATGGAAAAGTAGCCAGGAATACGAATGACTTCAAAGAAAGAATCTAGTGCTGACTGAAGCAAGGGGATAAAAGCAATCAACCAAATGTATAAGATCTGGAGCCTGAGTAGACAAAAATGTAGTTAATAAAGATGAATAATGAAAGGCAAAGCAAGTCGGAGAAAAGTGAAAGGTTCCATTTAAAGCACAGATTCCTATACTTACCACCCTTTCCAGGCGGTGGGGGGTGGGAGGAAAACACTCAGAACAACCTTCCCCCAAGAAATCTACCTTTTCTAAGTAAATCAACAGAAAATTTCCTCCCACCTCCACTTCCATCCCCAGCAGCCAAGGCTACAACCTTCCCCATCAACCCAGCACCACCTGCCACCATGAGGGCCAGTACTGCCCATTTGAGAAACACTGATTTCAAGTATGTTAAATTGCAAATGTCCTGCTTAAATTTCTCGGGTCAGAAACTACTTAAATAGGAAAACTAGAATCGTGAGTAACATACTACTGATGACCAAGGAATGCATCCCAATAGAATTATTCAATGACACTTCCAAAGAGATTTTCGATGAAGTCTCATTCAGAAGACACTGTCCCCACCCATACCCAGCTTAGTGTCTGTTATGAAAGAGAGATGGGGAAACTGGCCAAATACAATAGGATGAGGTGCAGGGATGAGAAAAAGGAAAAAGAGAGTGCTATGGAAGCTTAGAAGAGTGTAAAAACTGAGCCCAGGATATTTTTCACAAAAACCTTTTTATAAAGATACAAAGTATTACAGATGGGTGCTTAGAAATCAGAAACTGGATTGTAGCAAGACTATATAAGCATTAATAATGCTAAGTGATTGGAATAAAGAAGAAACACGACCAATATTTTTAGGAAGCTGTAACTGCTAAATTTTCAAAAACCAGGAAATAAGTAGATATTAGCAGTCATCATCCAGAGACATTCTAAAGCAGTAAATCAAAGAGAAGAAGGGGCTCAGGCGATACCCTTTCTAAGTTAAAGAAAATAACTGGAGGATTTTTTTTTTTGGCTTTTTGGGTCACAAAAACTTCAGGGGTTCAGGGGTTACTCCTGTCTCTGCACTCAGGAATTACTCCTGGTGGTGCTCAGGGGACCATATGGGATGCTGGGAATCGAACCTGGGTCAGCCGCGTACAAGGCAAACGCTCTACCCACTGTGCTATCGCTACAACCCCAGGGGGATATTTTTTTGAGAAGTGAAGGGAATAGTACTCAATTTTGGAATTATAGTGTATAGATCTCTGAATATCAAATGAAACTGATAAAAAGAGTTTAGTTATATGAAAATATAGGTTAAAGATACAGATTTGGAATCACCCACATACCAAGTCACATATTGGTAGTCTGAGGAAATAGCTTGAGAGTTCTACTGAAAGCTTTCCCTAGAAGAGCTGACAGTGTTACATGTTCTTCTTTGATAATTTTTTTAAATTTCAGGAGTGCTCCTTAAAAATTGCTCAGTGGGGCTCATCCTGGCAATTCTCAGACAATCAGATTGGCAGTTCAATGCAAGGCTCCAACTATATGTCATTCATGGGCTGGGCAATCTTGAGGGCAAACTCCCTCGTGGGGGGGCCAAGATCCAACCCCCTGCACTGCCAGGCAGCCACCCCAGCAAGAGGGGGAACAGCCCCCAGCACTGCCTTGGGTGCACTGCTGTTCAGAAGAAAACAAGTGAACTTTGTAAATATTCTACTTCTACTTAATTAGATAAAATGAGAAATCTGAATGCACACAGAGAAATGCACCACTGTACCACTTAGGCAGAGAGGATCCTTTTTTCCATTTTTTATAACACCCTGACTTATCAAGTTGCTCATGATACAGTTGTCTCTGGCATTGAATGTTCCAACACCAACGCCAGTGTGACGTTCCCTCCACCAATGTTCCCGGTTTCCCACTCACGACCTCAGTCTGCCCCCTTTGCAGGCACAAACTTATTTCATATTGTTTGCTATACAAACATAAACAGAATCATCAAAACTTAGATCAATAAAAGTCAATTTGTGATTACTATAGTTCAAAATGGTGTTACTGAAGGCATTTCCTAAGACTTACAGCGCTGGTGGTGCTAGCTGAGCCTCTGTGTTACTGTTTCTGCTCACTGAGCTTGGTGGGCTTCTATACAACTCTCCCACCAGACTGAGTAGACTTTTGAAAAATGCAGCTATTTATTTGTATCACTACTCCTAAAATAGTTACCTGATAAATCAATGGTCTGTGTTCCTATGTATCTGTACTCATTTGGGTAGCACTGTAGCCTGTAACACTGCCGCCCCATTGTTCATCAATTTGCTGGAGCGGGCACCAGTAACATGTCCATTGTGAGACTTGTTGTTACTGTTTTTGGCATATCGAATACACCACAGGTAGCTTGCCAGCCTCTGCTGTGCGGGCAGGATACTCTCGGTAGCTTGCCCGGCTCTCGAGAGGGACGGAATCAAACCCAGGTCGGCAGCATGCAAGGTAAATGCCTTACCCACTGTGCTATCGTTCCAGTCCAATCTGGGTATTACTGTACATTTACATGTCAGTCTAGTTTGTAATGAGAAAAATTATGTATCATTTAAGCACCTTCAAGGCTTGGACACACACCTCCAGAGCTCTGACAAAGTCCAGAGAGCATAATGTTAAAGAGGAGAAGAAACCTTCTAAAGATACTCAACCAGGGGCCAGAGAGATAGTACAGTGGTTAGGCGCTTATCCTGCACACATCCAACCCAGGTTCAATCCCTGGCAATGCTTATGGTCCCTGACGCACAACCAAGAAGGATCCCTGTAAGCCCTGAGATACCACTGAATGTGACACCCAAAATACTGAATCTGATGTGAAGATGTAATCCCTCTAAGTCTAGACTAGGGTTTAGGGCAACAGAAGATGCTTTCCTCTCCTTCCAAACAATAAGATGTAATGAGAAAGAGTTATCAAAGGTTTATAAACTCTAAAACTAGGTTGTTGTGGCTTACTTTTTAATAATTCAAGCCAACAAATTTGAAGGGATTCTTATTCCCTTCTTTCTATTTCTTTTGTGTATGTGGTAATAGGAATCAAACCCAGAATCTCACCCATGCAAGGTATACACTCTTACCATTGAGCAATATCCCTGACCCTACACTTTAAACTACCTTCAGATAAATAATCACAGCTATAAGACAAACTAAATATTATCAATGCCACTGAAAGACATGAAGGATGATAGTGTCCCCTCTTAAAGCAGATTTTATTTTTTTTTTTTAGTCACACCTGGCGATGCACAGGGGTTACTCCTGGCTCTGCACTCAGGAATTACTCCTGGTGGTGCTCAGGGAACCATATGGGATGCTGGGAATCGAACCCGGGTCGGCCACGTGCAAGACAAACGCTCTACGCGCTGTGCTATCACTCCAGCCCCTGAAGAAATTTTTTAAGGGAAAGATTCCACTCTTTAGAAGAACAGTTTAGATTTAATTTGATTGGGGGGGGGCATGCAGGGAAATAAAAAATTCCCTCATTAAAAAAATGTATAGTATAATAAAATCAAGTTTCAAATTTTAAAATGAAGCCAAAATTTCAATTCTCAGAATTCTCCAGTGAGGAGGCGTCTGGAGCTCTGTTTTCTTTTCGAGAATCTCAAACATCTATAAGAATCATGCTTGGCTTGGACTTTTCCAATATTAAAATACTAAAAAGCTCAAAAAGTGTGCTAGAGACAAGAGCCTCCAAATTCATAACAGGAAACATGGCATTTTCCCAGATTACTCTCTGGCTTCAAGGAAGAGAGAGAATGGGGACCACACTGCAGCAGCAGGATTTATAAATATGAATTACAGGATAAGAAGATTTTCCAAGCATCTGCCAGGAATTAATTTGATCCAAAAGAAAAAAGCGGAAAGGGAGGGGGGGCGAGGGTGGAGGACGATTCAGAAGGAAGCCAAATACAAAGACTAATCCATAGAATTTTTGTTGACTTTGGTGGGTTCACTGCCTTATGGTCATTAGAAGCCCACTCCAGAATAATAAATGCACAACATCTGTATGGTAACACACTTTATACCACTGAAACTTTCCTGTGTGCTATCAGTTGATTTTCATAATGCACATATGAGCATCTTTCACTAAACATGAAAGAACTTGGTAGTCTGGCATGCTGTATCAAGCGGTAAGAAAAGCAGTGATGTGGCCAGACAGAGTACAGCGGGTAAAATGTCTTCCTTGCACACAGGTGACCTGGGTTCACCAGGAGCAAATCAGGCTCGATCCCTGGCTGAGTCAGGTGTGGCCCCAAATAAAGCCAAAAAGAAAAAGCAAAGTAATGATGGCATGTTACACAATGGCTAAGAACAGAAGCCTTTGAATAGGTCAGAGCTGGGTTTGAATGAAGATCTGCAAAGTTCCAGCTCTGGAAACTTGGGTCAGAAAGATTTTTTATAAAATGAAGCTAATAACTACTTCATGGAGTTACACATAAACAAACAAGTAGCTGTATGATTAGTATCAGATATACATCAGCACTCAGGAAACGGAAATGAGCAACGGTAGCTTTCACAAACTCTGGTGTAATTCTGTTATTAGAATTATCATACCAGCACAAAGCACTGAGAAACAAAGTGTAATACTGACTTAAACCAACGTCAGATATTTAAATTTTATAATTAATTAGAAAAATCCCCTGAGGATTTGTCCAGACTTGTTTCTTGTATTTTGTAAAGAGAGGTTTGTTTGTTTTTTAGAGGGGAAACCCAAAGAAAACTGAACACTATGTGTGGGAATTAGCTTTTTCTATGATTTTCCAACTTTCACTTGATAATGTACTAAGAGACCAAAACAGAAATCAAATCATAACCCTTTCTCTGTTGTTAAGATTTATTATACTCGGGGAGGGAGCAATAGCACAACGGATAGGGCGTTTGCCTTGTACTCGGCAGATCGAGGTTCGACTCCCAGCATCCCATATGGTCCCCTGAGCACCACCAGGAGTAATTTCTGAGTGCTGAGTGCATGAGCCAGAAGTAACCTCTATGCAACGCCAGGTGTGACCCAAAAAGCAAAAAAATAAAAGATTTATAATACTCAATCCCTATCTCTGAATATCCTACATGAGCTTCCATGAGTCTGACTATAGGAGGGAGCAGTCTTGTGTCTGATTTATCGGTTCTGTAAAATTAACAAAATGGAAATCTCAAACTTTTCTGGGTTTCTAATAGCTACTTCCCTGAGTCCTGCAAATTAAAGATATCTCCAGCAGCCTTTAGTCAGGATCACAATCAAATAATGGGAGAAACCTCAAAAAGAAATTAAAGGATAGCAATCATCTCATCATCACTCTTTTATAGGAGACACAGTATAACCAAGAAAAGGCATGTCTAGAAAGAGAGATCGGTATTATGATCCTGGTTCTGCCACTAAGCCATCCTGATGTGCTGGACAGTCATTTATTCTCCATGTTCTTACTCACACTTACTGAATACCTGGTGCTACTACAATGACATCCTACCAATAACTGATCAACCTGCCTCATAAATTCTGATAAGAGTTATGAAAGTAGGCAATGAGTTTATGAGAGCAAAGCTATTCATATATAATGTATTGTTATATGAGGTAATTATAGCTATATCTGCATTATCATCTGTAAGACAAAACTAACTTGTGATGTCAAGTTCAAGAGGTCACGAGGCTCCGTGGGTGTCAGTTTCTCCATCCAGAAGACAAGGCTATTGAGACAGATCACTCTAATACTCCCCTCAGTGTAGATCAACAGATTCAATGTCCTCACTTTTGAAATAAGGAAACTAAAATCAAAGAGAGATGAAGTGATCTCTGCAAGGAACAAGTACCAGAAAATAGGATTCAATTTTAAGTTTCCTGCTTCCAACAGTATCATGACTTGAAAAATATAAAATGCGGGTTTCTCACGGACTCTCAAAATAAATCCTGGTTTGCTCCAGTCCCCTAAATCTTTGATCTCAGGTTGGTTTGACTATGCACTTAAAGTGAAAAAGTTATATGGCTACATTTGTAAAACTAATCACCCAATTTCTATTTCACTTCAAAAAATACTGGTCCTTTTAATTTAGAGTCTATTCCTTACTTCTTTATTAAATGAGAATGCATTGCCATCTACTGGACTGTGAACACATTGCTAATGTGTTTTTCAGTCTGTGAAAAGAATACTTCCCAGTCTAATGCCAGTTGTACTCAATGGGAGACACAACAGTAGAGTCAATATGACAGTAGCACTGTAGCACTGTCGTCCCGTTGTTCATTGATTTGCTCGAGCGGGCACCAGTAACGTCTCCATTGTGAGACTTGTTGTTACTGTTTCTGGCATAACGAATACGCCACAGATAGCTTGCCAAGCTCTGCCATACGGGCGGAATACTTGAGTTTGTAAAACTAAAAAAAAAAAAAAAAAACTGGGACTAGGGTTAAAAAGGAGGGCAAAAGAGAAATCCCATCCCTCAAGATATTTTATCTCAATCATTGCCGTGCTAATCCTAAAAAGAGCAAGCTAAATAATTTAACAATAAGTACCTTCTACATGCTAAGCACTTTATAAGGAATATGATGCTGGGACATTGATAAACATTAAAAGTACAACTATCAATATCAGAGAGTCAAATGGGCAGTCACTGTCACTGACATCCCGTTGCTCATCTATTTGCTCGAGCAGGCACCAGTAATGTCTCTCATTTAGAGACTTACTGTTACTGTTTTTGGCATATCCAATACACACGGGTAGCTTGCCAGGCTCTGCCGCTCGGGCTCCATACTTTCAGTAGCTTGCCGGGCTCTCCAAGAGGGGCGGAGGAATCGAACTGGGGTCGGCCGCGTGAAAAGCGAATGCCAACCGCTGTGCTATCGCCCCAGCCCAAGTGGGTAGTAATTTCCATTTATAAATGAATGTGTCAAACTTATAATATATATTATTAATTCCTTAAAACAATTCACAGGGCTGGAAAACTAGTATAGCAGGCATGGCATTTGCCTTGCACACAGCTGACCCAGTTTCCATCCAGGGCACCATATGGTTCCCCAAGTTCACTAGGAAGATGATATGAGCTCCAAGCCAAGAATAATCTCTGAGCACCACCAGAAGTGGCCCAAAAAATAAACAGAAACAAAAAAATCACAACAAGGTAGAAACTGTTATCCCCACTTACAGATGAAGAAATAAAGATGACTCAAAGGAGGAAAACAAAGAAGCATTATTATTGACTTTGACTTACCCAAATCCTCAACTTTTAGCATCTTAGTTTCTAAGGAGGTTAAAAATAATAGGGCTGGACAGTGAGTGGCTCAGGGGTGGGCACAGTGCATACCCTAAAAACTCGGGGCCCTGAGGAAGGAAAGAGTTCAATAGGAAGGGAGGGAGGGTGGGAGGGAGACAAAAAGAGGAAAGGAAGTGGAGAGGGTGTAGGAGGGAGAGAAGGGAGGGTCAGGCCTAAGGCAGTAATTTACATGGGTATACTAAAACAGGTTTTAAAGTTGAAAAAGAGGGCCGGAGCGATAGCACAGCGGGTAGGGTGCTTGCCTTGCACTTGGCCGACCTGGGTTCGATCCCCGGCACCCCATATGGTCCCCCAAGCACCGCCAGGAGTAATTCCTGAGTGCAAAGCCAGGAATAACCCCTGAGCATCACTGGGTGTGACCCAAAAAGCAAATAAATAAATAAATAAATAAAGTTGAAAAAGATACTTAAACTTTTGGGCTGGAGCAATAGCACATCGGGTAGGGCATTTGCCTTGCACGCAGCCGACCCGGGTTCGACCCAGCATTCCATATGGTCCCCTGAGCACCACCAGGAGTAATTCCTGAGTGCAGAGCCAGGAGTAACCCCCGTGCATCGCCAGGCGTGACCCAAAAAGCAAAAAAAAAAAAAAAAAAAAAAAAAAAGATACTTAAACTTTTAATGAACTTGCATTATATTAAGCCATACTGTTCAGCATTCTGTTTTTTAAAAACCCAAAGAGGGGCTGGAGTGATAGCACAGAGGGTAGGGTGCTTGCCTTGCACTTGGCCGACCTGGGTTCGATCCCCGGCACCCCATATGGTCCCCCAAGCACCGCCAGGAGTATTTCCTGAGTGCAAAGCCAGGAATAACCCCTGAGCATCACTGGGTGTGACCCAAAAAGCAAATAAATAAATAAATAAAGTTGAAAAAGATACTTAAACTTTTGGGCTGGAGCAATAGCACAGCGGGTAGGGCATTTGCCTTGCACGCAGCCGACCCAGGTTCGACTTCCAGCATCCCATATGGTCCCCCGAACACCGCCAGGGGTAATTCCTGAGTGTAGAGCCAGGAGTAACCCCTGTGCATCGCCAGGTGTGACCCAAAAAGAAAAAAAAAAAACAATAAAAACCCAAAGAATTATGAAGAGGGACCAAAGAGAGTACAGCGGAGAGGGTACTTGCCTTACATGTGGCCAACCTGGGTTCCATCCCCAGCAACCCAGAGTCCCCTGAGCCCAGCAGGGGTAATTCTCAAATGCAGAGACAAGAGTAACTCTTGAACACCTTTCAGTGCCCCCCGTTTTGCCCCCCAGAAAAAAAAACAGAATATGAAGAGTAAGAGAAATCAGCTAATCCAGATTTTCTGCTAGTAAAATTAATAGAACTGGATTTAGAAAGGACTAGTTGGAGTTCATCTGTTTAATTACAAAATAAGTTTCACTTTAAAAAGTACTCATCTGGGGCAGGAGAGGTAGTACAACAGGTGAGGCACTTGCCTTCTATGCAGCCTACCCAGAGCTGACCTGGGTTCAATCTTTGCCATCCCATATGTTCCCCTGAGCACGGCCAGGAGTAATTCCTGAACACAGAGCCAGGAGAAGCCCCTGAGCACTGCCAGGTGTGGTCCAAAAATCAAAAAGCACTCACCCAAGGGTTGGAGAGATAGTACGAGTGGGGCACATGTCACTTGCATGCAGCTAGCTCAGGTTCCATCCCAAGCACCCCATATGTTCCCTCAATCCCTGCCAGGAGTGATTCCTGAGCCCAGAACCAGGAGTAAGCCCTGAGCACTGCCAGATGTGGCCCAAAGAAACCAAAACAAAGAGACCAAAAAAAAAAAGTACACACTCAAGGAAATGGGGGTTGGGGCTGATTGGGCAGAGCACCCATCTTGCAGGGGGCCATGAATCCAATCCCCAGCAACACCCCCACATCCTAGAGTACAATCCCAGAAACAGCTGCTATGATCCCCAACACCACAATAAATGTGCAACTCCTGGCACTCTATGACCAAGTGTGTAAGCCCCACAACCAATTGTGTGACCCGAGTGAGCATCATAGGCACGTGTGACTTCCAGCATGACATCAAGTATACAACCACTGACATTGCAACAGAATGAAAGGGAAGAAAAATTTAAATATCAAGCATTTAACCAAAGCCTCACTAGACAGCAAATTCACAATGGCATACGTGAACCATGGTTCTATTTACACAGAACTTTTTACCCTCGACACCATGGCAAACAATGGCACGATGTAAAATTCACTGCATCAGGAAAATCCTCTTACCTTTTGTTCAAATGGAGCACCATAGTAGCCATCATTCAGTCCGAAAATTATTTCATTTTGGTTGCGGGCATGAATCTAAGAGAAAAGAAGAGCACACTATTAGTTCTTCCCATTCTAACTAAATTCTAATGTGATCAAAGAATAAGAGCTGTAACAGAACTATTCAAGGCTGAGAAATAGGCTGGCTAGATCAAACAAGCTAGTAAAATGAAAAAAAAAAGTCAATAACAAGAAACCCATTTAAAGCTTCCTAATTTAGCCAAAAACTTCATAAAAATCATTGCAGGATCACACCACACACACACATTGCCCACAAACACGTCTGAGGTTCTAACTAAACTGAGGTTCTAAATAATAAAGGCTATTCCTAAAGTTTCAGGGATTCAGAGACATACCTGAGAGTCTCTGAGCTCAAAAAACCATAATCCAGTTAGTCTCTAAGAGGCTTTTAAAGCAATGTCACTGTCACTGTCACTGTCATCCCATTGTTTATCGATTTGCTCAAGCAGGCACCAGTAATGTCTCTCATTGTGAGACTTATTGTTACTGTTTTTGGCATATCGAATATAATGAATGGTTAAAAAGAATTAATATTTTCAGTTTTCAGATAGATTAAAGACAATAATGTCTTATAATTAACATCCTTAATTGTCAACTGCTTTGTCTACATACCAGTCTCTTTCAAGTGCAACTGATCTGGTCTCAATCACTACAACTCCAAATCAAGCTTTACCCAAAGGGTGAAAGATTAAAACTTTTAAAACTGAGTCACTGTCACTTTCATCCCATTGCTCATCGATTTGCTTAAGCAGGCACCAGTAATGTCTCCATACAGACAAAATAGTTCTACAATGTATAAAGTGCCTAACTGTGAGACATGACAAGAAAAAGTTATTAGATCTTAATTATAGCTTTTAAAAAATTATTTCTGTAGTGAAGCATTAAAGAAAAGGTTCCAATGGGACAGAAGAAGTCAATATCTTCTTTCACTAGCTAAAGACTGAATGGCCAAAGCCAACAGCAAAAAATTTAAGGGAATCTTGATCTGACTTCCAGTATCTCTCTTTTTTTTTATTGAATCACCATGAAATACAGTTACAAGCTTCCAAACGTTACAAGCTTTCATGTTTGAGTTTCAATCATACAGTGATCAAACACCCATTCCTCCACCAGTGCACATTCCCCACCACCAATGTCCCCAGTATCCCTACCCCCACCCCACACCTCCCTCTGCCTCTATGGCAGACAATTTCCCCCATACTCTCTCTCTACTTTGGGGCATTATGGTTTGCAATACAGATACTGAAAGGCTATCACGTTTGGTCCTGTATCTACTTTCAGCACACATCCCCCATCCCAATCAATTCCTCCAGCCATCATTGACTTAGTGATCCCTTCTCTATTCTCCCCAGCTCACAAGGCAGGTTTCCAACCATGAATTCCATTATCTCTTGCCTCAGTTACTAAAGCAAAATTAATCACTCACTTTCTGCCTACCCTATATAATTTACTTAACAAAACTACAACCACATCAAGTCTGCAATAACAAATTTATAAAGATAATGTATCACTCTCAAATATTTCATCACATGAGAAAAGATAAAACCATTATAAAATCAATTTTAAGACTAAAAGGACTTGAAATTTTATGAATATGAAACTTATGAACATATATGTAAACCTAGAGAACAAGATTCTATACAACAAAATGTTGACAGTGAGCAAAAGGATCACTTATTCTTTTGTCTGCTCTTATCAAAAATGTCTAAGTTTGGGGGCCAGAGCAGTAGTACAGGAAATTTGCCTTGCATGTGGCTCACTGAGGTTCAATCCCCAGCATCCTATTTGATCCCTGAGTTCAGAACAGGAATCCGTCTTCAGCACTGCCAGATGTGGCTCACACATTTTTTTTAAAGGTTTCCACGTTATCCACAAAGAACATGCATGATTTCTAAAACTGTCTTGTAAAAAAGGGAGCTGATGGTGAAGAGATGGTGAAAAGGTACTTGGCTTGCAGACAGCTATAGCAGCTGCAACCTTGGTTCAAGTCCATGGCATTACACACGTTTCTGCCCTACCCCGCCCACCACCCCACCTCAACTAACCCCGCCAGGAACCAGTCCTGAGCACAGAGGTAGAAATTGCAAAGCGCTGCAAGTGATGGTCTAATCTCCCCCCTCTCTCACAAATAAACAAATAAATGGGGTGGGGCTGTGAGTAGGAACAAATCTAACATAAAGGTAAAGGTCTCAAACAATAAGCTTCATGAAGATGAACATTAAATTCGTGTTTTAAAAAAATAATATAGTTGAGGCCTGAGGGATCATGATTGAATAGGGCATTTGCCTTGCATATAACATACCCAGATTTAATCCCCAGCACCCCATAAGTCATTAACCAATGGGCATGGTATGTACCACAAGTAGGTCATAGTCATGTGACTTGAAAGGCAAATGAGTCTACTATCCTGATACACCAAAATATGTGATTCTATTTTATTTTTCTAGTAGCATATCACTTGTTAAACCTATTTTATTAGGTGAGTTCCAGGATTCTATAGGTTTTTAAATTTTTATTTGGCTAACACTGGTTTACAACTATACATAGGAGTTTCAGGCTAACTGTTCATAATACATATTACCAGTTTTCTTCAACCACCAGTTCACACACCACTGCCAATTTGCAGCTGTGGAAATGCTGAAAACGGCCAGTCTTCTGCCTGGCTTGCAAGTGCTGCTGTGTGAACTGCTGTACAGGGCAGGGGTGGTCGGCCACATGGAAAAGCTGAAGAGCACTGTCTACACTGTGTCCTCTGCCAAAGAGCACTGTCTACACTGTGTCCTCTGCCAAGACTCAAATTTACTCAGAAATGGGTACATTTCCGTGTGCCTTTTAAAACATTTTCTCTTTCTTTTGTAATATTGTTATAATCAACCTCAAGCAGAAAATTAAAAGCTGACTTTGAAATTAGGGCAGATTAGATGAGCACAGTTAGGAATTTCAAGATTCCATTGAAGGAACGTGAGGGTGGAAGACCATGATGAAAGCTGTCTGGGCAAAAGCCAGCCTACAGCCCTAACAGTGGCTTGCTCTTCAGCCCTTAGCAATAATACAGCAGGTAGGGCATTTGTCTTGCACAGGGGAGATCTGGGTTAGATCCCTGGCGTCCCATATGATCCTCAGAGCACTACCAGAATTGACTGAGTGATCCCTGAACACAGACTCAGGAGTAAACCCCGGGCACTGCATGTGGTCCAAGCAAACAAACAAACAAACAAGAAAGAACTTATGGGAGAGGTGGCCCACTTAATTTTCAGATTCTATGGGTGGAAAGACAGAAAAATCAAGTGCTCCGAGAAAGCATATTCTCTCCCCCAAAAGAGGAGGGTGGAGATCAAAGAGATGGTACAAGACTAAGAGATGAGCCTGGCAAGTGGCCAACCCTAATATGGACCCTGGCACTGTCTAGTTAGGAGTTGCCCCTGAGCACAGAGCCACAGCAGCCCCTAAGCACAGCAGAGTGTGGTCCAAACTCCTTTTCCCCCCCAAAACAAGTCCCCTTTCTTAAAAATTCACCTTGAAATCACAAAGTTATTTATGACTGGGTTTCAGGCATGCAGTGCTCAAACACTGACCCCTTCACCAGCGTCCACCCCCATTAGACTTCCACCCACCAGTCTGCTAAAAAGAAATCCTCTTTATATCAAAATGTTGGGGTCTCTGCTCCTCTGCTCCTAAGAGACCATGATCCCGGAGGCCCACTAACTACTTTCGGCACCCAGCGGCTTCTTGTAGAAATGCCTCTAGACTGAACTAAGCTACAGCCCCATGCCGCCCTGGGAGGGGAAAGGTTTTTCTTTCTCAGCCTTTCCTTTCGGCGACAGCAGTGCCGGCAGCGGGGCGACTGCCATCTTATAGAGCCCACTAACTGGAGGTACAAGCTTGCAGTGACTTGACTTCTGGCAGAAATTTCTCTGGATTTAATTACTAAAATACCAGATCGACCAGATCACCAGGCGACCTCATATGCTCTTCATTCTCAGCAATGGAAAACAAATTATCAAATGATGCCTTTTCAGCAGGTCTGATTGTTGGGGGAAAATTCCAAATAATAATAGTGAGTTTTCTGTTGAAATTTTGAATGTAATCAAAGTAAAGAGAGATAAAGTGAAAATCATCTGCCACACAGGTGGGGGATGAGTGGGATAAGGTTCTTGGTGGTGGAACATGTATACTGGTGAAGAGATGGGGGTTTGATCATTGTATGACTGAGACTTAAACCTGAAAGCTTTGTAACTTTTCTCATGGTGATTCAATAATAAAAAAAAAAAATGTTGGTGCCTGCCAGAGTTCAAGGGTTAACGTATTTGCCTTGCATGTAAGACAAACACTAGCAACCCCCAGCAATGAACAATGGTCCCCAAGCACTGCCAATTCTGAGCACGGCAACCAGGAATGGCCTCTGAGCATCACTGGATATGACCCCAAAATCAAAAACAGCAACAACAAAACCATAAGCAGTACTATTACTATAACCATATTATCTAAATACAACAAAAATTTTAATTGAAAGTAGTTGAAAACCCGGGGGCTGGAGAGATAGTACTGAGGTTAAGGTACATAACTTGCACGAGGCCAATCTGGGCTCAATCCCCAGCATCTTATATGGTCCCCCAAGCACCACCAGGAGTAAATCCTGAACACAGAGCCAGAAATAAGCCCTGAGCACCAATAGGTAAGTCCTTACCTCAGGTACCCACCCCCCAAAAAATAGTCATTTCTTAGGGTAGGGCGGGAGACCACAGACAGCGGGGCACAGCTAAGGGGCAACTCCCTGGTTCTGTTGGGAGTCACTACCGCAATTACAAAGCATGTGCGTAGCCCTCTAAGCCAATTCCCAGCCCTAAAAATCATTCTTTTGATCATTTCAGTGGCAACCACTTAAATTTCTTTCTTCAAATGAACAATTGTAAAAGGTCTCTATAACAGAAAATGTAATCAGAGAATCAACAGGCTAATTTACAGAAGATAATTATGTAAAGCTCGAGGTTCATTGATTGTCATTAAATTACCTGCTGACCCAAATATTTCAGCCCATCCAAATAGACTTTCCATTCAATCAACAGCTGGTAGACATCTTCCTTTCCACCCCATATCTTCACCACGAAACAAGACACAGATGTATCAAGATGATCCGGCATTATTCTAAAATCAAGACTCCGCCACGTTGGATTCTGTTAATGGCAATGAAAACACACTTTAGAAAGATTCTAACTTGTTCACTGGCATTTTAATTAGATTATAAATCGCTTTATTTTTAAGAAACAAAGACCTTGTAAGTATATTAGAAATTTTAAGTAAACTGAGAAGACATTCCAGTCAACACAATAGAGCTGATAAGGAGCATATATCTTCTCATAATGTCTCCATCAATAAAGCTTTACATGGTAATTCAGTTATTGACATAGCACAAAATTCATAATTACTGACACATAAGCTATGCCTAAAAGTATCTGCAACTTATCATTGGACTCAAATCCCTATATAAGAAATTATAATTTCATGAAAACCTGAGTAATCAAATTGTACAAAATGTTACACAGTCACACCGCAGGGAATTAAAAATTTTGAAACTAAGCTTCCAGGACTTCCATCTCTTTGCCTCAATCTCAAGGCTTCAAAACTATTCTCAGAAAAGACATTCGTACTCCTATGTTCACAGTCACTCAAATCACAGTCGCAGCCCAACTGTTCAAGAACAGTCCATATAGTCCATAACAGTCCATAAGAACAGTCACACAATGACATGCTGAGTCAAGTGATTCAGGAGAGGGACAGATCTCTCCTGTGTGTAAAATGCAAAGAAATAGGAACAACAGTACAGCAGGAAGGGTTGTATGTGGTTCTATCTCCTACCACCAGGAGTGACACTTGAGCACAAAGCCAGGAGTACACATTGAGGACCACTGGGTATGGTCAAAAACAAAAACAGAACAGGAAAAATACAAGCGTGTACACACAGAGAGAGAGAGAGAGAGAGAGAGAGAGAGAGAGAGAGAGAGAGAGAGAGAGAGAGAGACATAGTAGGGGGATAAAAAATGCCCAGAGGCGACAGAAGTGGCTCAGTAGGAAATTTATCCAAGTGGTGAGTTGGGGAGGGGAGGAGAAGGTGGAGGATGGGGGAGGCCCTGGGACAGTGGTGGAGGAAAGTGGACCCTGGTGCAGGGTGTGGTGCTGGAATGCTTCGTGCATGGAGCCACACCTGTAATAGTGCTGTAGGGGCCAGAGACACAGTATGGCAGGAAGAGTTTACCTTGCATACTGCCGGTGTGGGTTCAATCCCTGGTGCCTCACAGGGCTCCCTGAACACTGCCGAGAGTGATCCCTGGGCAGAGCCAGGGCTAAAACCTGATCACTGCTGGGTGCTCATTGCCCAACACCCCAAAAAGAAAATTCATCAACCTTAAAGAAATGACAGAAAGAAACTTGGATCTGTAAGAAGCAATTGATGAAGGAAACTGATAATGGCAAATAATATCTATAATAATGTATATGTTCCTTTTGTGTCATATATGACTGTTTATAGCGTAAAAACCAGAGCTGCATAAAGGGCCTATAAAGAAAGTACGTGAAACATCTAATAGTACAAATGACAAACTGAGGATAGAGAGTTGGACTTACAGTGTTACAAGATTCTTCTACTATATAAGCAGTTAAGAGTGGATATAGGGCTGGAGTGATAGTACAGAGGGCAGAGCATTTGCTCTGCACGCGGCCGACCCAGGTTCGATCCCTGGCATCCCATATGTCCCCCAAGCACCGCCAGGAATAATTCCTGAGTGCAGAGCCAGGAGTAACCCCTGAGCATTGCTGGGAGCCAGGAGTAACCCCTGAGCATTGCTGGGTGTGACCCAAAAAGCCCAAAAAAATTAAGTTGCTATGAACAGCCACTGACAAGACTAAGACTTGTCTTAGTCTCCCATATGTGACTGCATTTTATTATGTTCAAGTTCAAATTATGCTTTTACTAATAAAATATTTTTCTGTTTAAAAAAAAAGGAGAGTTAAAAAAGTTGAAAAAAAAAAAGTGATGGGGTCAGAGCGATGGTACAGTGGGTAGAGTGTTTGCCTCGCATGAGGCCAGGCCAGATTCAATCCCCCGCATCCCATACACTCCCCATCCACCACCTCCCACCCCACCAGGAGTGATTCCTTAGTGCAGAGCCAGGAGTAACCCCAGGCAACAAATCTGACTCTGAAGTAAAAATAAGCTGTTTTAAGAAACAAAAAACACTCAAATTTATTGAAAATTATAGATAAAATCATAGGTAATTAGCCCTTGGGATAAAATCTGAGGCTAACTATGACACAGAGCACAATAGGCTCCAGAGAGAGCATCCAGGGATTTAAGTGCTTGCCTAGCATGTGCCAACCCCTACTTGATCCCTGCCTTGCATGTGGCCAACCTCTAGTTGATCCCTGGCACCAAATGGTCCTGAGCACAGCTGGGGAAAGGTTCTGAGCACAGAGCTGGGAGAGGCTCAAGAACCAAAACGAAGTCCACACTAGAGAACTTTCCTAATTCCATCCCTTTACATAACTGCATAACTATTATATTGAAGTATCAATGTCTAGCAGTATGAAAGTTTCAGGTGTGCATCAAAGATGCTGGCCAGTAAAAATCCAATTTTAGAGCCGGTGTAATAGTACAGTCAGTAGGGCACTTGCCTTGCACGGGCCAATTCCAGTGCAATCCCTAGCCCCCTATATGGTCCCCTGAGCCTGCCAAAAGTGATCCCTGAGCAAAGAGCCAGGAGTAAGCCCTGAGCATCACCAAGTGTGGCCCCCATCTCAAAAAAGAAAAATACCAAAAAACAATTTTATCCTTTACTATACAATGGTCCCTTTTACCCAGTTCACCCAACTCTATTGCTCGGTCCCCTCCGGTTACTTCCATTCCTAATGCTTTGTTTTAATTATTAACCAATACCTATTCAATAATATTATGGCTCCAACATCCTCCTGAAAAAAATAAATGGAGGAGAGTACTATGTGTTGACAATGTGTTGAAGGATACAGACAACAGAAGCCAAAACCATTAACATTAATAAACCATGATTAATAGATTTTAAAAGACCCCATGACCTGGAGATAATGCCCACCATCTAGCCTGTCAGAATGGGTTGTTCTAGCTACTCGATATAATAAACAATTGAGTTGTCTGGGCTATTAGAAAAAGCTAGGGCCACTAAAAAATAGAAAAATAAGTATATTGGGGGGTCACTAAACATCAGGAGCTCCTAATTTTGTGTGGCGTATAACTGAATCCCTTCTAAAATTCCATTCTCATTTCTCAGGCTTCAATATCCAGGTCATTTCCTCTCCTGCTATCTCTGGCGCACTATCATCTTTACCTAGCAAGATTCCAAATTCTCCCTGCTCACTCCACTGCCCTTACACTAACTTCTTGGTCACTTCTGGAAAACCTCAAGTACACTCCGACTTTGTACTTGCCAACTTTTTTTGCTTAGAACAAACACTCATTGTACTTACCTGCTTTTCAGCCCTCAAACACACACACACACACACACACACACACACACACACACAGAAGTGCCCTCACTTCTTTCAGGAATTTGCTTGAGTGGTTTCTTCTATGTGATAACCATAAAAAAATTAACAAACTAACATGCATCCCTTCCAGATATATAGTATGCTTTATTTTGCTCCATTACACTTATTATCATCTAATAGACTCCAATTTTCTATTAATTCTAATACGCACTTTTCTTCACATTCTAAGACTGTAAGATGAGCTGATTTTAGAAATGCTCAACTCACTCTGTCTTACCACCTTTGACCACCAGGCGGCAGTCATCAAGTGTCAGCGCTACATGGGCACCCTTACCAGCTGTTCTTAACATCAAGCTTCCATGTTGGGCACACTGCTGGCACTGTAAGTGCTGAGAGTAAATTGCCATATAAAATATTTCCTTAATTTGCAGCCAAAAATACATATATATAATCAAAATGCCAAATGTTTATGATAATGTAGAACTCTGCCAGTTGGCCAGTAAGACTGTACACGAAATAATCATTTTGGAAAAGCTGCCTGGTAACACACTCTAAAGCTGGTCACAGGAATATTCCGAGCAAGTCCATTTCTAAATATACACTTAACAGAAACACATACAATTGTTCAACTAAGGATACATGTAAGAATGTTCTTAGCACCACTAGATGAAAAGGAGAAACTAGCCAAATGTCCATCAACAGAAGAAGAAACAGGTGCTGAGGAGAGCTCGAGGGATTAGAGTACATGTCTCGTATGCACTAGGCCAGAATTCAATGCCCACAACCACCTGCTCCCCGCCCCAAGCACCACTGCTTGTAGCCCTCCTGGCACAGCTGACCCCAACAGCACAGCATTCCCCGGACTAAACCATCATATTTACACAGCCACGTCCTGCGTGGGTGGCCAGTGGCCTCTGAGCACTGCCTCAGAGGCCTGTAGCAGTAACAGAATAAGAAAAAGCGAGCTTCTGGGTCCTGCAGCTGCCCCGCCCCGTGTCCTGCGCGTCCCGTCTCCCGATCCGCTCTCTAACTGCGGCCTGCCCACCCAGGTACCATCACTGACTCTCGGCCACGCCCTCCCATCCCCCGCTTCCCGCCGACCGGGGTCCCTGACATCCTGCAGCTGCCCCGCCCCGTGTCCTGCCTGTCCCGCCTGGCTGTCTAACAGGAAGGCACTGGGGGCGTGGCCTGTATCTTAGGGGGCGTGGTCTCAAAGTGGGCGTGGCATCCTGTCCAATGCTAACGCAGCCGCAGTTATTCTTTGTTACCTCAGCATAATAGTTACTGTCTATTTCTTTGAAAATCACTTTAGCCATATCAAACACTCATGCAAAAAATCCATTAGCTTAGTTTGACACAATAAAAGCTGTCAGTGAATAAGGGAAGTTTAGCATAACCAGAGCCCCTCCTTTCCTCAGCAAGAGGGAACAAGAATAGATAACTACAAAGTTCCAACTCTATACTTCCGTAACAATATGAAGAAGCAGCGAAAATCCCCTCCACGAAGAGAGGGAGAAGAAAAGATTCCAGAAACATCAACGGGGGCTACTCACATCTACAACCTCTCAGATAAACAATTCAGAGAAGAGATCTGTAGGAGAGTCGACCTACTCCAAGCAACCATGGAACAGACATCCAATAAATTAAGGGAGGAGATGAATGAAGCACTGGAACGGTCTACCAAGAAAATGCAGGAAGAAATGAGAGCAGAAATCTCAAACCTACGAACGGAAGTCACACAAATAAAGGAATCGGTAGATGAATTAAAAATCTCACTAGAGGCCCTCAACAATAGAATGACTACAGCTGAAGACAGAATCAGCGACCTGGAAGATGAGCTGAAGAAAGCTTATAGGCAACAACAAATCATGGCCAAAGACCTCAAAATGGCTATAGAGCGAATCAGAGCCCTGGGGGATGACTTCAAGAGGAACAACATAAGAATCATTGGAGTACCAGAACCACAGGGAAGTAACCCCAGTGAAAAAAAACACAGTCAAAGACATCATTGCTAAGAAATTCCCAGAGCTGGAGAAGGCAGGCATCCAGATACAAGGAGTCCGAATAGTACCAGCTAAAGAGACCCGAATAAAAAGACTCCAAGGCATATCATAGTCAGAATGACGGATGCTATGTATAGAGACACAATTCTGCAAGCAGCAAGGTCAAAGAAGGAAATCACATACAAAGGAGCACCCCTCAGATTTACAGCAGACCTGTCAGAGGAAACCCTCCGAGCCCGAAGACAATGGTGGGACATAGTGAAAATACTCTACGAAATGAATGCCTCACCAAGAATACTTTATCCGGCTAAACTCTCACTCAAACTCGAAGGAACCATATACTATTTCTCGGATAAACAACAGCTCAGGAACTTCATAGACTCAAAACCAAACTTGAAAGAAGGTCTAAAGGGGATACTGTAAGACAAGGAGGAGCCCCATAAAAACAACAAATACCACAGAAATATGACACAAAATCCTATCACAATAATCTCTCTCAATGTCAACGGCCTAAATGCACCCATCAAGAGACACAGAGTGGCAAAATGGATCCGGAAATTAAATCCAACATTCTGCTGCCTGCAAGAAACACACCTGAACAAACAGAGTAAACATAGACTCAAAGTCAAAGGATGGAAAACAATCCTGCAAGCAAACAACTCCCTTAAAAAAGCTGGAGTGGCCATCCTGGTATCCGACAACATAGACTTCAGGTTGAAAAAGATTAAAAGGGACAGCGAAGGTCATTTTCTATTTATCAAGGGATATGTACAACAGGAAGAAATCACACTCTTAAACATATACGCTCCTAACGAACGACCGGCTAAATATTTAAAACAACTCCTAACAGACTTCAAAGAGGACATCACTAACAGCACAATTGTAGTCGGAGACTTCAATACGGCCTTATCGCCTCTAGATAGATCGACAAGAACAAAACTCAACAAGGAAACACTGACTCTGAAAGAAGAAATTGAAGAGAGAGGCCTAATAGAACTATACAGGGCCTTACACCCCAAAAAGAAAGAATACACATTCTTTTCCAGTGCACATGGAATATTTTCTAAAATAGACCATGTAGTGGGCCCCAGAACATACCTCAATAGAATAGGAAAAATAGAAATTATATCAACCATCTTTTCAGACCACGATGCGCTGAAGATAGAAGCTAACCACTCACCGACACGGAGAACCAAATCAAACACCTGGAAATTAAACAATTCAATGTTGAACAATGAGTGGGTCAGGAAGGAAATCAAGGAAGAAATCAAAAGATACTTAGAAACAAATGAGAATGAAGACACGAGCTACCAAATCCTATGGGACGCAGCTAAAGCCGTGTTAAGGGGAAAATTTATAGCTCTCCAAGCATTCCTCAGGAAGGAAGAAAGGGCCCACATAGATAGCTTGACTTCACGACTCAAGACCTTAGAAAAGGACCAGAAAAAGGAACCAAAACCAGATTGAAGGAAAGAAATAATAAAAATTAGAGCAGAAATTAACGACATCAAAACCAAAAAAACAATCCGAGAGATCAATGAAACAAAGAGCTGGTTCTTCGAGAAAATAAATAAGATTGATAAACCGCTAACAAGACTCACAAAGAAAGAAAGAGAGAGAGCCCTAATAAATCGAATCAGAAATGAAAAGGGGGACATCATGACAGAAACCAGTGAGATACAAAAGATCATTAGAGACTACTTTGAAGGCCTATACACCACAAAACAGGAGAACCTAAAAGAAATGGATGAATTCCTTGACTCCTACAATCTCCCAAGACTGAACAAAGAAGACTTGGAATACCTGAATAGACCCATCAATGTTAAGGAAATCGAAACTGTAATCAAAAATCTCCCCCAAAAACAAAAGCCCAGGCCCAGATGGTTTCACCGGTGAATTCTTCCAAATATTTCAAGAAGACCTGTTGCCAGTTCTCCTCAAACTTTTCCAGGAAATTGAAAATAAAGGAACTCTCCCAAATAGTTTCTATGAAGCATACATCTCCCTAATACCAAAAGCAAACAAAGACACCACTAAGAAAGAAAATTACAGACCAATATCCCTGATAAACACCGATGCAAAGATTCTCAACAAAATATTAGCAAATAGGATCCAACAACTCATCAAAAAGATCATACATCATGACCAAGTGGGATTCATTCCGGGGATGCAAGGATGGTTTAACATTCGGAAATCAATCAACATAATCCATCATATCAACAAAAGTAAAGATAAAAACCATATGATCATATCAATAGATGCAGAGAAAGCATTTGACAAGATCCAACATCCTTTCATGATGAAAACCCTCACGAAAATGGGGTTTGGAGGAACTTTCCTCAAGATAGTCGAAGCCATCTAACACAAGCCTACGGCAAGCATTATCCTCAACGGGGAAAAACTAAAGGCCTTTCCTCTAAGATCAGGTACAAGACAAGGATGCCCGCTCTCACCACTTCTCTTCAATATAGTACTGGAAGTACTTGCGATAGCTATTAGACAAGAAAAAGAGATTAAGGGCATCCAGATAGGAAAGGAAGAAATCAAACTCTCACTATTTGCAGACGATACGATACTATATCTAGAGAAGCCTAAAGCCTCTACTAAGAAACTCTTAGAAACAATAGACTTATCCAGTAATGTTGCAGGCTACAAAATCAATACCCAAAAATCCATGGCCTTCCTATACACAAACAATGAGGCAGAAGAAAAGGACATGAAAAAAGCAATCCCATTCACAATCGTGCCCCAGAAAATCAAGTACCTCGGAATCAGCTTAACCAAGGAAGTAAAAGACCTCTTCAAAGAAAACTATAAAACGCTACTCCATGAAATCAAAGAGGACATGAGGAAATGGAAACATATACCCTGCTCGTGGATAGGGAGAATCAATGTCGTCAAAATGTCAATACTCCCCAAAGCATTATACAGATTCAACGCGATTCCTATAAGTATACCCATGACATTCTTCAAAGAAATGGATCGAGCAATCCTAAAATTCATATGGAACAACAAACGCCCACGGATAGCTAAAACAATTCTTGGGAAAAAGACGATGGGAGGCATCACCCTCCCCAACCTCAAACTTTACTACAAAGCAGTAACAATTAAAACAGCATGGTACTGGAACAAAGGCAGAGCCGTAGACCAATGGAACAGGGTGGAATATCCTTACACACAACCCCAAATGTATGATCATCTAATCTTTGATAAGGGAGCAAGAGATGTGAAGTGGAGCAAGGAAAGCCTCTTTAACAAATGGTGCTGGCACAACTGGACAACCACATGCAAAAAAATGGGCTTAGACCTTGACCTGACACCATGCACAAAAGTGAGATCAAAATGGATTAAAGACCTCAACATTAGACCACAAACCATAAGGTACATTGAAGACAAGGTCGGCAAAACCCTCCACGATATTGAAGATAAAGGTATCTTCAAAAGTGACACGGAACTAAGCAATCTAGTAAAAACAGAGATCAACAAATGGGACTACATTAAACTAAAAAGCTTCTGCACCGCAAAAGATACAGTGACCAGAATACAAAGACTATCCACAGAATGGGAAAGGATATTTACACAATACCCATCAGATAAGGGGTTGATATCAATGGTATATAAAGCACTGGTTGAATTCTACAAGAAGAAAACATCCAACCCCATCAAAAAATGGGGCGAAGAAATGAACAGAAACTCTAGCAAGGAAGAGATATGAATGGCCAAAAGGCACATGAAAAAGTGCTCTACATCACTAATCATCAGAGAGATGCAGATCAAAACAACCACGAGATACCACCTCACACCACAGAGACTAGCACACAGCCAAAAGAATAAAAGCAACTGCTGTTGGAGAGGATGTGGGGAGAAAGGGACCCTTCTACACTGCTGGTGGGAATGCCGACTGGTTCAGCCCTTCTGGAAAACAATATGGACGATTCTCAAAAAATTAGATATTGAGCTCCCATTTGACCCAGCAATACCACTGCTGGGAATATATCCCAGAGAGGCAAAAAAGTATAATCGAAATAACATCTGCACATGTATGTTCATCGCAGCACTGTTTACAATAGCCAGAATCTGGAAAAAACCCAAATGCCCTAGAACGGATGACTGGTTGAGGAAACTTTGGTACATCTATACAATGGAATACTATGCAGCTGTTAGAAAAAAGGAGGTCATGAATTTTGTATCTAAGTGGATCGGCATGAAAAGTTTCATGCTAAGTGAAATGAGTCAGAAAGAGAGAGAAGACATAGAAAGATTGCACTCATCTATGGCATATAGAATAACAGAGTGGGAGACTAACACCCAAGAATTGTAGAAATAAGTACCAGGAGGTTGACTCCATGGCTTGGAGGCTGACCTCACATTCTGGGGAAAGGGCAACTCAGAGAAGGGATCACCAACTATAATGTAGTCGAAGGCCATGCGGGGGAAGGGAGTTGCGGGCTGAATGAGGGCTAGAGACTGAGCACAGTGGCCACTCAACACCTTTATTGCAAACCTCAACAGCTAATTAGAGAGAGAGAACAGAAGGGAATGCCCCACCACAGTGGCAGGGTGGGGTGGGGGGAGATGGGATTGGGGAGGGCGGGAGGGATGGTTTACTGGTGGTGGAGAATGGGCACTGGTGAAGGGATGGGTTCCCGAACTTTGTATGAGGGAAGCATAAGCACAAAAGTGTATAAATCTGTAACTGTACCCTCACGGTGGTTCACTAATTAAAAATAAATAAATTTTTAAAAAATACTAAAAAAAAAAAGAAAAGAAAAAGCGAGCTTCTGGCATGTTTAAGCAGTGGAATATTGGAAAGAAAACAATCTACAAGATTCACAGTATGAATGGTTCAGCAAAATAGACCAGGAAGTAAAGACACAAAGACTACATACTATACGATATCATTCTATAAAGCTCAAAAATTGCTTACATGGTATGATGTTAACTGTCAGGAGTGTAACTGTAACTGAAGAGGATCTAAAGGGACTTTTGGGTGCTCAAAATATCCTACAATTTAGTATAGATAGGTATAACAAGTTGTAGGATGCTGGTTACCTGGGCATTCATTTTGAGAAAAATTCATCAAATGTATATTTGAGATCTGTAAACTCTTCTGTATAAATGCTCAACTTCAATGAAAACTATTAAGTACAGGCAGAAAGGCACAAAAGGGAAAAAAAGTAAAGAGGCATGGAGTGGTAATAGAGAATAAATTATCTGTCAATGAAGAAGTAAACTGATTCATCTTCTTTATAAAATTCATGAAATTTCCACAAACTAGGACCACTGATGCTGAAATATATACAAGAGATTCCAATCACAGGTCAAACAATGTACCTGAAGGAAGGAAAGATTGCTAAATAAAATCTTGGAATGGGTGAAAGAAATTTCAAAGTAATGGCCAGAGAGAGAGTAAAACGGGTAAGGCGTTTGCCCTGCCTTGCCATCCAGGGTTCAATCCCCAGCACCTCACGTGGTCCCAAGAGCACCTCCTGGTCAGCGATAACACAATGGGTAGGGCATTTGCCTTGCATGCGGCCGACCCGGGTTCGATCCCCGGCATCCCATATGGTCCCCCAAGCACTGCCAGGAGCAATTCCTGAGTGCAAAGCCAGGAGTAACCCCTGAGCATTGCTGGATGTGACCCAAGAAACAAAAAAAAAAAAAAAAAAAAAGAGCACCTCCTGGTCAGAAGTGATCTCTGAGTGCAGACAGCAGTAAGCCTTGAGCACTGCAGGGTGTGTCACCCCCCCAAAACAAGAAAGAAAAGAGTTTTCAAAGTAAATAGAGGCTAGTAAGATAGAGTTACAAGTCACTCAGGATTACTGCCAAGGCCAAGACTTTAATTAAAAATGTTTTCTCTTTATGAACTTAAAATAATTCTGAGTCTTAGAAATAACTTGGAGTAGGTTATATTAATAATTTTTTCTCTTGCTTACTTATAAACCAAGCAAAATTATAATTCTTATGGAGGTTACAAAGATAAAGCAAACAATGATCTTACCTTTACAAGTTTTATCATAAGTATTAGAGCTAAGACAACAATGCAAACAGCTAGTGTGCTGATTTACGATGGCACTACCAAAACTGAATTTTTTTTTTTTTTTTTTTTTTTTGCTTTTAGGGTCATACCCAGCAATTTTCAGGAGTTACTCCTTACTCTGCACTCAGGAATTACTCCTGGTAGTACTTGGGGGACCATATGGGATGCTGGGAATCAAACCCGGGTTGGCCGCACGCAAGGCAAACGCCCTACCCGCTGTGCTATTGCTCCAGCCCCCTGAATAGATTTTTTAAATAAGTACACAAAAAGGGAATTTTTTTCTTTCTAATGTTATAGATTAAAAAAAAATCTTTCAGAAATACCTAGAACTATGCTGTACAATATGATACCCACTAACCACACAGAGGAGATTTAAGCTAAAATTAAATAGAATCAGGACCAGGGATATAACTAAGTGGTAGAGTATATGCTGTATAGATATAAGGCCTGGGTTCAACACCTAACGCACATACAAAAAAACCAACTTTTTGCTTTAAGTTAAAACTGCATCCCAAGCTGGCGAGACAGTGTAGGGGATAGGGTACTTGACATGAATACAGCTGACACCAGTTTGATGCCTGGTACCACAAATGGTTCCCTGAACACGGCCAGGGATCACTCATGAATACAGAGCTAGAAATAGATCGTAAGTACTGCTGGTGTGGTCCAGAACTCCCCCATAAAATAAATTTAAATTAAATTAAATTAATAAAACCTAATCCTTCAGTAGGACCTGACTGCACTTTCCGTGCTCAATAGTCAGATGGCTAGGGACAAGTTCACTGGTAGCACAGCGCTCAAGTGTTAGAAAAAGGGCACAGTAGAGGTTCCTAGGAACTGCTTATCTACTAGCTAGCCTTTAAGAAAAAACACTCCTTTGAATTTTTTTATATATTTTCTATTGTTTAAAAATATTGTGTGCTTTTTTTTTGGGGGGGGTTACTTTCTTGTTTCCCTTGACATTGAAGTGACTCAATCAAGTTGTTATGGTCTGAGAACAAAGTTCAGAATCTAAGTTGGAAGCAAAAACAGACGGGGAAATCTGAAATTGCTTATGAACAATAATCTCTCAGACAAGTTCAGAAGTAACTGAAAATAGCACCAAAAGGAATTATATTCAGTATTATGAATTAGTATTCAGAGAGATGATTTTGAAAATAAAGGCTTAGAAGCCAAATAAAATCAATCAAATACAAACTAAAAATGTAGAATAATAACTAACATATCACTATTAGTATAGGGTACATTATAAATCTAGACAAAAGGAAATTAGACATAAACCACTTCCACAAAAGTTTTGACTAGAGTGAAAAACAAGCAAGGCAAGATTCTACTATATCGGTTCACTGATCACCCTCACAGCTAAGTCTGACTTGACCTTGGATTAAACCTCACGTCCTTAGATTACTTCAGTTTCCCCTTGAGTCAAGAAAGGATAAGAAGGGGCTGAGAAGATGCTTGCCTTGTACACAGCCAACCCGGGTTCACTCCCCCAACCTCTGCCCCACCAAAGAAGAAAAGAAACTAATATTTACTTAATAGCTATTATTTATCAGGCAAGATGCTAGTAACTCATCAAGGTTATTTATCAGAGTTCAAGGAACCTATCTGGGCCAGAGTGACATTTTAGAGATTTTTTTTTTTTAATCGTTACTGGTGCCCGCTCAAGCAAATCGATGAGCAGCGAGATGACAATAATGCAGTGATACAGTGATACCTTCCTGAAAAGGAAAATGCAATGAGTTATTCTGCGTGCTGGGGATTGAGCCCAGGGCCTTAGACACGTTCCTACCAGAGTCAGACCCTCAGCCCCAATCCTTTTCTGACTGCTGCCATCACCAAAAACAAGTGGAAGGATCCAAAACAATGAGCCTGAATACTCAATTCTTTGAAACTTCCCTAGGGTTGGAGCGACAGTACAGCATCTAAGGCACTTGCATGCAGCCAACCGGGTTCGATCCCTGGCATTCCATAAGGTCCCCAGAGACCCAACAGGAGTAATTCCTGAGTGCAGAGCCAGGACTGATCCCAGAGCAACAGCACAACAGGTAGGACATTTGCCTTGCATGGGATGGGCCCAGATTCAACCCCAGGCATCCCATAGGGTCCCCATGAATCACCAGGAGAAATTCCTGAGTGAAGAGCCAGGAGTAACCCAGGTGTGCCACCAAAACCACAAATAAATAAAACTTTACTAAAATAATTGTCATCTGTCACTTATTACTTAGGTCAAATAGTTAAAAATCTCATAAATAGGGGCCAAAACAATCGTACAGCATGTAAAGCATCTGCCTAGCACGCAGCCAACCCAGGCTCGATCCCCTGCATCCCAAGCACTGCCACAAGTAACTCCTACAGAGCAGGAGTAACCCCTGCGCACTGCTAGGGATGCCCCAAAACAAAGAATCTCACAAATAGAAGTGATCCAAATATAGTATTTGAGTGGAATAAGCCCTAATGCTTAACAGAAATATCAGTTCACTTGGAAATACCAATTGCCTACAAACTGCCAGGCTTGCTCTAAGCATTGGCAATACAATAGTGAACAAATAAGTAAAGATGAAAGAAATAACTAAGCATAAGATTTAACAGTACAAATACCAAAATGCCATAACTGAACTTCAACTTACATCTCAGCTTTTTCTAAAACAGACGTTATAGGTTTAGTCATATGACCCTGCCCCTGCCAAAAAACAAACTTACCAAGGAATTCTTAATCACTTCGCTTCTATAAAATTCTGAAAAAGAAAAAGAAAAAGTAAGTGATATGGAAGAAATTAAAAGCTCATTAATTCTCAAGCCTATAAAAATGTTCCAGCAAATTTCTGAAAACATTTTCAAGGGAGCTATTATTTCTACTTTTATGTGCAAAAAAATTAAAATAGAGACAATCGGGGTGTGGTACAGCACTAGGCTTGCCTTGCTTGTGTTAATGACCTGGCACTACCAAAAAAATAAAATAGTAGGTGAAATAAATGTTTTTGTGCTATATTTTATTTTGTTTTTATTTGCTTGGGGGCCATACCCAGTGATGCCTGAGCTTACTCCTGGCTTTGCACTCAGGGATCACGTCTGACAATGCTCAGTGGATCAGATGGGGTGCCTGGGATCAAACCTGGATTGGCTGTGTGCAAGGCGAGTGCCCTACCCACTGAAGTATCTCCCCTCTGCTGACAGGAAGCCACACTTATCCCACTGATGCTCTGAGAGACTGCGAGACCACAGGGCAGCTATCCTCCTATTGCTACAGGGAAAGTATATATGTTTGGCCTACATGCCACTGGCACTTGAGAAGATTTTAGGTAATCATGAGAACAAAGCTAATATATTTGGTTAGTTTGTTTTGGTTTGGTTTTGGGCCACAACTGGCAATGCTCAGGGGTTACTCTTGGCTCCAGACTCAGGAATTATACCTGGTGGTTTCAAGGGACCATATGGAATGCTGGGGATCAAAAACTATTTTTTTTCTAATATACACTTGTTTTGTTTAGGGGATACAACTGGCAGTGTTCAGGGCTTACTCCTAGCTCTGCACTCATGGATCACTCCTACCAAAACTCAGGGCACATATGGGGTGCCAGGGGTTGAACTTGAGTTGGCGGTGTATAAGGCAAGTGCCCTACCCACTATACTACTCTGACCCCTACTATTAGAAAATGCCTCTATACATATTTCTGACCCCTAACTGTAGAGACCATAAAAATGGCAGCATTTGTTCTGTGCAACTGCATCTTCCTCAGCATGTATAAAAATTATTTCAGCATGGATAAAATAATATAAAACTTAATTGAATCAATGTCACAGATTAATTATATTTGACTTAAGTTTGAAAATAATGAAAACTTTGGAGAGTATATTAAATATGCAACAGGAGAGATGATAGTCAAATATATTGAAATTTTCTAATCTAGTACACTGATATTTGCAGTTTACAAATCTTCTAGCTGTAGACCAAGAAAAGCAGACCTGGATATATCTTAAAGCCAAGTTCTCTGGGTTCAAGCACTTCTTGAAAAACATACTAGCTATATTACTTTGGGCTTATTTTCATTTTTAAAAAAATCAAGGATCAGGGAGATGATAGTACAGCAGGTCAGGTGCTTATCTTGCACAAGGTTGACCCAAGACTGGTACCCAACATCCAGTATGATTCCCCCAAGCCTGGCCAGGAGTGATCCCTAAACACAGAGCCAGGATTCAGCTCTGAGCACCACTGTATATGGACCCACCCCCACCCAGTAAACATCAAGGACCAGGAGACAGCAGTTAAGGCATGTTCCCAGGTTCAAATCCCTGGCACCACATGATGCCAAGAACATCACTGAGTACAATCCAGGAGGCTGTAACCTGAGGTGGGGACCAGGTATCAAGGGCACCACAGGGCCCTGAACTGAACCACTTGCCGGGTTGGCTAAGAACTACAGGGGTGCCCCTCAAGCCTCCTAAGCCCAAATGTTTATTTGGGAGGCCCAAAGTAAACAATTTTAAGAAATAAAAATAATTGGACTGGAGTGATAGTACAGTGGGTAGGGCGTTTGCTTTGCATGTGGTGGGTCCAGGTTCAATCCCCAGCACCACATATCCTGGAGCACCGCTAGGATGCGTTCCTGAGCACAGGGCCAGGAGTAAGACCAGAACACTACTGAGTGTGGCCTACCAAAAAGAAATAAAAATATTATTTCTATGGCAATATGGTCACAATATATAAAAGTTTCTGACCTAGAATTTACAAAAGGATACAAATATTTACAAACATATCAAAAATGTGTACACTAGATGATAAGATTAAGCTGTGAACTTTCAGTTTTGTTCATCAGTTTTCTAATTTTTCTATTATTAAGAATTACTTTAATTAGGGGATATCTGAGGTCAATTCTCCGACATCCCATACGGTCCCCTAAGCCAGGAGTAATTCCCGAGTGCAGAGCCAGGAGAAACCCCTGAGGACTGCCAGGTGTGGCCACAAACAAATCAAAATAAAAAAAGAGATGACTGTACATGTTTCAGGGCTGGGGGATGGGAAAGAACTTGCTGGTGTTGGTCCACAATAGGGTGTGCTCAGGGTTTACTCCTAATTGTTCACTCTTGGCAGTGCTTGGGAGATCATATGTGGTCCTGGGATCAAAGCCAGGTCAGCCACTTACAGTGCAAATGCCTTACATACTGAACTACCACTCTGGCCCAATTCTTACTGTTTTAAAAAGGTATGTGCTACTAATGAACATTTAAATGACTGCTAATTTTTAGAAATTTTAAATAATACTATAATCTTTTAAACTTTTATATCCCTAAAACTTGGAAATCTACAGAATAAGCTTTTAGAAGTAAAAAGTATTTTCCAAGGCTGGAGTGATAGTACAGCGGTAGGATGCTTGCCTTGCACCCAACTGACACAGGACTGATCCCCAGCATCCCCCATGGTCCCCAGAGCTCTGCCAGGAGTGATTCCTGAGTACAGACTCAGGAGTAAGCACGGCTGGGTGTGGCCCCCAAACAAAAACAAACAAAAATCATACTTTCCAAAACTCAGTTTGAAGAAATAATTAAAAAAGTGTACCAATACGTAATCCCATGAGTGAAAGCACTAGTTTCTCCACCACTAGGCAATCCCTTCTTCCCTCTGTTTGTCTCTCAGCTAACTACCCAATCACTCCAAATCCCAGCTTGGATATGTAAACATCGATGTGTCAGAGGCCTGCTGGTGGCTGGGGGTGCTACAGCACCTGCCCTCTATGTGTGAGGCCGTGAGTCCACCCCAGTGCCAAGCACACGCACCAAGTACTGTCCGGGCAGCTCCTCCGTCTGGAGTGTGTGATGTCCAGTGCAAAGTCAGTGTGAATGTGGGCACCACAACGCTGCGGGCAGGAACCGGCCCGGTGAGCACTGCATGAGGACACTGAGAGCAGAATGTACGAAAGCACAAGTGCGTGAAGGCAACTCCTGAGAACACCATAAGCAAGCAGGTGACACAATGTGACAGTGACAGCAACCAAGGAAAGGGGAAGGGGAAGGGCACAGGGGGTAGGGCATTTGCCTTGCATGCGGCCGACCCGGGTTCGATCCCCGACATCCCATATGGTCCCCCAGCACCGCCAGGAGTAATTTCCAAGTGCAGAGCCAGAGCCAGGAGTAAACCCTGAGCATCGCTAGGTGTGATCCCAAAAGCAAAAAAAAAAAAAAAGGGGGGGGGAGGGGAAATCAAAAGTGTGCCTAGATGTATGCAAACATATACCTGCATTCTAATGTATATGTAGCATGTAGCATGTGGGGGAAGGAGCTTCTTTAGAGGCCACACCAGTGCTCAGGGCTTGTTCTTTGCTCTGCACTCAGCTGAGTCCTACCCACATGACCCTGGCGAACCTCCAGGAGTGATCCCTGAGCTTACAGCGAGGAGCAAGCCCCGAGCACAGCAAGTGTATCCCAAACCTTGCTCCCCTAAAAAAAAAAATAAATAATAATCATAATAACACTACAGGGTTCTTATGAGGTTCAAATAAAACTGAATTTAAAACATTTTGAAATATTTTCTAGGGCTCAAATGGGTGATGGCTGGCATGCAGGAGCCCCGAGTTTGATGCCCAGGACTGTATCATTCCCCCAAACACAGCCAGAGGGGCTTAGGCAGCCTCCCAGAGTGGCCCCAAGAAAACCTTTTCATTAAGTTATGAACTTTATTAATACAATTGTTCACTATTATTCATTTAACTTGAACAAAACTTGGCATGTAAATTTTCAAAAATATATCAGTCAAGACCTATTCTAGATAAAGGGAGAGTCACTGTCACTGTCACTGTCATCCCGTTGCTCATCGATTTGTTCGAGCGGGCACCAGTAACGTCTCTCATCGAGAGACTTGTTTTTGGCATATCCAATACACACGGGTAGCTTGCCAGGCTCTGCCATGCGGGTTCCATACTCTCGGTAGCTTGCGGGCTCTCTGAGAGGGGCGGAAGAATCGAACACGGGTCAGCCGCATGAAAGGCCCAACCACTTTGCTATCGCTCCAGCCCAAAGGGAGAGTATTAGTATAAATTGTTAGTATTACATGAATGTTTCTCTATCCATGCTAAGGTCTGCCCCGTGGGTATTTTGGTCCACACACAGCAGTGCTCAGGGTTCACTCCTAGCCGACTCAGGGGAGCATCTGGGCTGCCAAGTCAGGACATGCAAGGCAGGCTCCTTACCACTGCGCTATCCGCCCCCATGTTAGGACCTTAAGGGACGGAGACTGCAGAGTAAGGCTCCATGGCATGTCTTGGCTCTTGCTCAGCATTCCCTTCATTCAACAGAAGCTCTTTCAGAGCCTTTACCGTGCTAATAATAGAAGAAATACAAACCTAAACTACACTACAAAACCTTTCCTCTATCAGATTGGCAAAAAACACAAGTTCCTCTGTGCAGTGTACCAGTGAGAAGGAGAAAGGAAACGTTCAGGCGTAGCTAGTGGGAGTATAAACAAGATAATTTTGCAATATGTAACCAGTTTGAAGTACATGCTCTCTTTGTACTTCCACTTCTTGAAATTTACTCAATCCCTATCCAACCCCTCATTTTTTAAAAACACGTTATAAAGGAATTCAATGCAGTACTCTATGTACAGTAAAAGACTGTAACAATGACCTAATAAAATGCCTGCCAACCAGAGTCAGTTAAATGACTTACGATATTATCTCCTCATCCCAAACTATGAAGGACAAAATTAGAAAAGCGCTCCAAAAGCCAGTATATAAAAACATCTAAGACATACGATGTGAAAAGTGCAAGGCAGTTTGGTACTATTTTCATTTATATTTTGTGTAAAGAATCTTAAGAAACAAAGAAATGAGCAACATTTATGAGGGGTAGACAGTTAGGGAGAGAGGAACAGGTGAAGGTGAAACTAAATCTAAATCTTACATAGGTAATTTCTGATTCATAAACTCACTACCTACTCAGAAATTAAATAGGAAAAAATGAAGGCTTAGTGGGTATTCAAGTATTAGAGACAGTACAGTGAATAAAATAAAATGACCCATCTACCAATCTCTGCCTTCAACTCAGGCTTTTCTTGGGAGAAAGAGATTAGTGACGTAACTAAACACAGAGCATGTCGGGTGGGTATTAAGTACTGTGGAGAAGAAGTAAGCACAGAAGGGGAGGAGGTTAGTGCATTTTTTAGGGGATTAGTCACTGATTAAGTTATTTTTCTGAGGAAACATTTGGAAAGGAGGAAATAGAAGATGGCGAAGAAGCTGGCCGTGAGGGTATCAGGAGAAAGAGCACCTGCGCCAGGACCAGCGGTACAGAACCCTCAGCTGGAGTCAGCTTGATGTTTTCAAGGAACAGCAAGAAGGTTAACTGTGGCTAGACCAGGGCGAATGTCAAGAGCAGCTGAGGCATTCCACGAGGTAACAGTCAGATAAATTTAGAAAGACAGATCATGAGGAGCCGGAGTGACAGTACAGCGATTAGGGCCCTTGCATTGCACGTGGCCAATCCACGTTCTATCCCCAGGACCCACAGGGTACCCCAAGCACTGCCAGGAGTAATTCCTGCACAAAGACCAGGAGTAAGCCCTGAGCACAGCCAAGTAAGGCCCAGAAACAAAAAATAATTTTTTTAAAAATCATGAACCATTTTTTAGAAAACATGTAAAGTTGTGAGGAAAGAAATAAGATCTCACTTTCATTTAAATAAGAGCTTGCTTGAGAATATGATGACAAGAGTACAGGAGCATGCAAACCTGGTAGAATGTCTTTCAGCTCAAACAAGAAATGACAGTGATTAAGGGACAGTAAGAAACAATCAGCCTATGGATACATTTTTATATTTACAGCCAAAAAAATTTACTGAAAGACTGGATGTTGGATATAAAAGAGAATAGCACTGTAGCACTGTCGTCCCTTTGTTCACTGACTTGCTCAAGTGGGCACCAGTAACATCTCCATTGTGAGACTTGTTACTGTTCTTGGCATATCGAATACGCCACAGGTAGCTTGCCCGCCTCTGCTGTGCGGGCGGGATAGTCTCGGCAGATTGCCGGGCTCTCCGAGAGGTACAAAGGAATCGAATCCAGGTCAGCCGCATGCAAGGCAAATGCCTTACCCACTGTGCTATCGCTCCAGTCCCAAAAGAGAATAATTCACATCAATTTCTAGGTTTGGGACCATTTTTACGTACAAAGAAATGGAAGTTTGGAAGCATCAGAGTGACAGTTCAGCAGGTAGGGTGCTTGCTGGTTTAGTTTCAGAACACCCTATATGGTCCCTGGAACCCACCAGGAGTTATCCTTGAGAACAGAGCCAGGAGCAAGGCCTAAGTAGCTCTAGGCATAGCCCAAAAATCAAAAGCAAAGGCTTTGTAGCTATTTTTCCTATAAAAAAAACAAAAACATACTTCTATCTTTTTTTTATTTTTATTGAATCACTGTAAGATAGTTACAAAGGTTTCACTAGGTCTAGTTCCTAAACACCACCACCCACCCTCTAGCATGCCTCTATAGCAGGCATTTCACTTCTTTGTCTCTCTCTACGTTGGGACATGTGGTTTGCAATACAGATACTGAGAGGCCATCCTGTTTGGTCCATTACCCACTTTTAGCACAACTCTCCCATCCAGAGCGATCCCTCCAACCATCATTGTTATGATGGTCCCTTCTCTGTCCCAACTGCCCTCTTCCCTAGCCCTTGAGGCAGCTTCCAACCATGGGTCATTTGTCCTGGCCCTTGAAAAACATACTTTACTTTCAAAACTAAGAAATGATGCCACTGAATAGGTGGAAAGTGTAGTTTCAAATCTCTAGATAGATTTTAGATCAAGATCATCAACCAGCAGCAGAGACTTGCCTTGCAAGTGTGAGATCTCGGTTTCAGTACCTGGAACTGGGGACAGGGGGGGAGCCGGGAATCGACCATCCCACACTAGTCTCTTAAGAAACTATTAGCCAGGGCTGGAGAGGAAGCAAAGTGTGAGGCCAGGGCACAGGCCTTGATCCCAGCACGACACAGTCCTCCAGGCACTGTTCTGGAGGCTGCAGGCATCTGCCAGTGTGGCCCTCAAAGCCCCAAGTACTGCTTATGGTGTCCAAGTACCTCCTGGCCACAGAGGGCCAAAGCACTAAACCAACAGCCTGATTGTATAAAAACTGCCAAATGGCCTAGGGCCTCCTGAGTGCTGCCTGGGACCCCCCACCACCCCACACCCACAAAGTGGTCAGTGACAGTGTTCTCTAGCAAGCACTTTCTTGGCAGCTGGTCACCAACTGGGTAGCCAAGCTCCTTTTGTTTTGGACTTGCTTATCCTCAACATAAGTCTTCTGTATGGCAAGAGAGGAAGAGGATTATTTGAGGCAAATTTTTTTCCATTTATTTATTAAAGAATAAATTTTAATTTATTAAAGAACCATAACTTACAATGTTATCAACAGTTGAGTTTTAGGCATATAAAATTCTATAGCAATCCCACCACGTGTCCACTTCCCTCCACCAGTGTTCCCATCGCTCCCCTCGCTCCCACACCCCTGCTCTTCTCCCCTCGCAGACACCTGAACGGGCACCTTACAAAGGGTGGTAGCTGCAGCTTAGATTCCAGGTTTTCGGTGTTGTTGAGTCTGCAAGGAAGATTTTTAAGTGAAAATGACTCACTTCAACTCCATCATATCCCATTAGCTGTTAATTGAGCGATACTACAGCAGGTAGGGCTCTGGCCTTGCACGCGGCTGACCCGGGTTCAATCCCTGGCATCTCATATGGTCCCCTGAACAGAGCAGGAGTGATTCCTGAGTGCAGAGCCAGGAGTAACCCCTGAGCATCACCGGATGTACACCCCTACCTCCCCCCCAAAAAAAGAGGACTGAGTGATTAACATGTTTTCCTACATGGCCAGAAGGAAAATGAAATATTTTGACTGCTATTGGTCTATGGGAATAAGCACTTTTGCATACTGGTACATCCTGTCTACTGCTCACTAACAGGTTTTATCACAAGCAATCTAGGACCATGCCAGAATATTTTGTTTTGAATAGGTTTACATACAACTGGTTCCTGGTTATCTCTGTAAAGTTTCCATATCCTTGCTCAACTGTTAACTCTACAAAAGCAATTAGTGTAGTCTAATCTTAGAACTGCCAGTAATAGGAAGATCCCACAGTATCATATATGAAACTAAATTCAAACCATATACCATTCTTCCAAAAATAATCCAATACACACTAGGAATTACAGAAACAAAAAGATATAAACTAAGTCCCAATTTCTTTTTAAATTTTATTTTATAGGCACTGTGTGGGTTACAAAGTGCGAGGATTTCAAGCATAAAGCATTCCAGCAATGACCAGAGCGATAGCACAGCAGGTAGCATGTTTGCCTTGCACACACCAGACCTGTGTTCTATCCCAGACACCCCATTCTACCCCCAAGCACCAGTAGGAGTAATTCCTGAGAACAGAGTCAAGAGTAAGCCCTGACTAGATGTGCCCAAAAGAAAAAGGAAACACATTCCCGCACCACACCTTCCACCAGATCTCCACCACTGTCCCAGTGTCCCCCTTGTCCCCACCTGTGGTCAGCTTTCTACTGAAGAACATTGAGTTCTCCATCTCTGTTGCCTTTTTTAGCATCCATTATTCCCTTACTGTTTCTTTATATGTCACAAATGAGAGAGATCATTCTATACCTGTCCCTTTCCTTCTTTTTTTTTTCTTTTTGGGTCACACCCGGCGATGCACAGGGGTTACTCCTGGTTCTACACGCAGGAATTACTCCTGGCGGTGCTCAGGGAACCATATGGGATGCTGGGATTCGAACCCAGGTCGGCCACGTGCAAGGCAAACGCCCTACCCGCTGTGCTATCTGCTATCTCTCCAGCCCCTGTCCCTTTCCTTCTAACATCACTCAATATGATACTCTTCCAGATCCACCTATGTAGCAGCAAATTGCATGATTTCATCTGTTCTTGTAGCCAAGTTGTATACGGTTCATAGTTTCTTTATATTCAGTCATCTGCTCTTGGACACTTGGGCTGTTTCCATATTTTGGCTATTATGAATAGTGCTACAATGAACACAGAAGTACGAATGTCTTTTCTAAATAGTTTTTGAGCCCTTGGGGTAGATGTCAAAAATGAGTGGAATTTCAGGGTCATATGGAATCTCCACTTCTAGTTATCTGAGAAGTTAACATTCCTGCCACACCGGTGAACGAAGGTTCCTTTTACCCAACATCCATTTCTGTATTTCACAAGGTGTGTCCCTCTCACTGGTGTGAAATGCTACCTCACTGTTGTTTGATTTGTATTACCCTGATGATAAGCGATGCAGAACATTTTTTTCTACATACCTTTGGGCCATGGGTGTGTGTGTATGTGTGTGTGTGTGTATGTGAGAGAGAGAGAGAGAGAGACAGAGAGACAGAGAGACAGAGAGACAGAGAGAAAGAGAGAGAGATAAGTGGGCGTGGGTTGGTTTGGCGGCAACAATCAGCAGTACTCAGGCCTTTCTCCTGGCTCTGTGCTCTGGGATCACCCTTGGCAGGCTCAGGGAACCATAGAGGGTACTGGGGATCGAACTCAAATTGGCCGTGTGCAAGGCAAACACCCTACCTGCTATACTATTACTCTAGACCCACCTTTTGGCCATCTTTCTGGAATTTTTTTTTTATCTTTTTTTTTGGGGGGGAGGGGCATACCCAGGAGTCACAGTGCCAGTTTTTGGCTCAGAGCTCAGATGTCACTCCTAGCAAGGCTCCAGGGACTATACGGGGTGCCAGGGGATCAAACCTGGATCAGTCACATGTAAGGCAAGCTCTATACCCACCTAGCAATCTCCTGGCCCTGTGTGACTTAAGAAGTTTCTCTTTATCTCTTTCTCCTAGTTTTTTTGTTTTTTTCATTTTCAGACCACACCCAGTGATGCTCTCATGGGTTACCCTATCCACTACACTATCTCTCCAGATCTCCTTATCCAATTTTTTATGGTGTTGGTTGTATTTTTCTTATAAAGCTCCAACAGTGTTTTATATATCTTAGATACCAACTCTTCATTGGATGAATGATAAGCAAATATTTTCTCCCAGTCCGTAGGGTACATTTTTTTTTTCTGGTCCTTGTTATCTTGGCTGTACAGAAGATACTTTTCTGTGTACCCATTTGTTTATCTTTGTTTCCATTTGCTTAGCCAGTGGCACTGAATCACTGAAGATACCTCTAGGTTCAATGTCATGAAAGGTTCTATCAATCTTTTCCTCAAGACAATCTATGGATTTAGGTCTGATATCAAGATCTTAAAACCATTTTGATTTAACTTGTGCAGGTGTTAGAAAGGTATCCGAGTTCACTTTTTTGTATATGACTGACAGGTTTACCGAACACCATATGTTGAAGAGACTTTCCTCGCTCAACTTCATACTTTCTGCTCCTTTATCAAAGATTAAGTATCTATACACCTGAGGATCTGTCTCTGGATTCTCAATTCTATTTCAGGTCTAAGAGTCTGTCCTTGCTCTAGCATACTGTTTGATGACTACAGCTTTATGGCATATTTGAAGTTGGGGGAAGAGAAACCTCCCATCTTTTCCCAGCACTGCTTTGGTCACTGGAAGGGAGGATTACTATTCCATATAAATGTCAAGAGCATTTGATCTATGTCTTTTAAAAATGTCATGGGATGGTATGGAGAGATACTATAGTGGGTAGGACACTTGCCTTACATGTAGCTGACACAGGTTTAATCCCCAGCATCCCATATGGTCCCCCAAGCACTGTCAGGAGCAATTCCTGAGCTTAGAGCCAGGAGTAATCCCTGGATCACTGGATATAAACTAAAATCAAACAAAAGTCATTGGTATGTTTATAGGGACCTTACTGAATCTGTAAAATGCTGTCATTTTTTATAATATTAATTCTTCTCATCCATGAACAGAGTCAGGAATAAGCACTGATAAAAGAGCCAACTGTAGCCTCCAACCAATAAATAAGTAAACAAAATATTATTTTATTTCTTTTAATAGCATTTTATAGTTTTCCTTGTGTAAGTCTTTCACATCTTTTGTTAAATTCATTCCCTGGTAGTTGATTAACTCCCAATTTTACAATAACATTAAGGAATTCAATTATCTGCCAAAGATAAATGATACTGTATTATATACCACATATTTCAAGTGATAGCAAGTGGAACCAAGATCTTGGCAGCTAATATAATAACCAAAGGGATGGGGTTGGCGGTAAAGTGCATGCCTGAAGGTGTGAGACCTACAGTCAGCGCCTAGCACTGGCAAAACAGAAAAAGGAACATAAAGGTTATCAACGCAAGGCTCAGTTGGCTAAAAGGATTACCTAAGAGTCATGATCCCTTATTGGATGGATATAAAGGCTCTTAAAATATTTACAGACAACATGAAAATTTAGCTTTCCAAAAGGCAAGAGGCACTGAGAAACACTTATTACATAAAAAATGAAAAGGAGATCTGTAAGTGGCAAGCCCAAATTCCCTTACCTTTATATATTTTTTCAGTATCACACAAGTGAAGAGTGAAGTAGGTATCAAGCAGCTGGTGGCCATTTCTATTAATAATGTTGCGGGCAGCGATGTTCCGAAGATGTCTCAGGCGTCTCTAAAACAGAGCAAAGAGAAAGTTATCATTCAAGAGAGAACTATAACAGGTGTCTGATAATACATTTTGAGTCAGCGATAGTCAACCCATCTTTTATGTATGTCTTGGCATCCCCTTGGTGAAACAATAATTCAAACAGGATAACCTACCCTATCCATTTTTTAGGTTGTTATGAGCATAAAATAAGAACAGATATTTTTGGAAGAAAAAATGTTTTTAAATTGCTGAATACCTGAAGATTATAATATTAGTACTCCCTATAAATTAAGTAGCAATCTATTATTTTCCTCCAGAAAGATGCTGCTGGTAGTTAAGTAATCAATTGAAAATCAAGTTGGGAGGGAGAGAGGAAGCGAGGAAGAGAGAAGACAACGATTAACAATATATTCTCCTGTTAGTAGTTCACTCTAGATGCCAAATCACCTGTACAATCAAAAAAAAGAGGCCAAAACCAAACAATAAAAATAATATGAACTCACAGCTCATCACTCTGGTCATTAGCTCAACTGTTAAAGTGTAAAATTGAATTTTCACTAGATCAAGAGCTAATAAGTCTCTGTTACCTCAGCAAACCTCCTTCCCAAAAATTTCTCCAATTTGGATACTAGACTATTTGGAGTCACAAATGTTGGAAATACAGAGCTTTCATTTTATTAATTTTTAAAAATTTTTGGTTTTTTGTAACCCTGGCAATACCCAGAGACTACTCCTGGCTCTAGACTCAGGAATTACTCCTGGCCATGCTCGGGGGACTATATGGGATGCCAGGGATCAAACCCAGGTCAGCCGCGTGCAAGGCAAATGCTCTTCCTGCTATACTATCCCTCCAGCCCCTGTATGGAACTTTAAGAAGCAACAGAAGACATTTTAAAAATAACAAGTTTAAGAGATAACCACATCATCTCATATCAAAACAATGAAAAGATGGCAATGCTAAAGCTATTCACAACAGATACATTCTTTTATAGTTCCCTGTGTCAGTTAACTTTTAGAGACTTAAAAATAAAAACCAAACACTGTTTTATTTTGTGTTTTTTGATATTTTTCTTTCCTTTTTTTTTTTTGCTACTTACAAAGCTTTCATGTCTGAGTTTCAGTCATATAATGACGAACACCCATTCTTCCACCACTGTACATTTTCCACCACAAATGTCCCCAGTACCCCTCCCCTCCCTCTGCCCCGCCCCTCCTCCTGCCTTTATGGCAGACAATTTCCCTCTTAATCTCTCTACTTATGGGTATTATGGTCAAACACTCAGTTTTAAAGTAGTATTACAGGGGCCAGGGAGATACTACAGTGGATAAGGTGCTTGCCTTGCACATGGCCAACCTGGGTTCGATTCCCATATGATTCAAATGGGCACCCCATTTGAACCCCTAAGCCCACCAGCAGTAATCGATGAGCACAGAGTCAAAAATAAGCCCATAGCAGAGCCAAGTGTGAGCCCAAAACTAATAAATGCACAAATATTATTACAGAGGCTAGGCGGATGAACTCAATAGGCTAGAACACATGGTTTGCATGAAGGAGCCTCAGGTTCACTCCCCAGCATCATATGGTCCCCCAAACAAAATATTAATGGATTAATTAGATAATAAAATATGCTACAGCTCTCTCTACATAGTCATTCTACTGAGCTAAGTCCATCATCGATTACAGACACAGAATAACAGAGCTCTTTTTCATTTTTTGAGAGCCCATACCCGGAGATTCTCAGGGCTTCCTCCTGGCTCAGCACTCAGGGATCACTCCTGGCAGCTCAGGGGACCATCTTGGGTGCTGGGGATTAAACTTGGGTTGACTGTGCAATGCAAGCACCCTCCACTGCACTACCCTTGCTCACTGTACTATCAAACCTACCCTATCTCTCGCTCCTACCTTGCTTTCTTTTTCATTTGAGATGTGGTTTTTTTGTTTCTTTGCTTCTGTTTGGTTACTTAGAGATGTTGGGATAAGGAGATGATTAATGATAATGAGTAATTCTAACTTCAGAGGGTTGCTATGAGTCTTAACACCAGACCACATGTATGAAGTTTTTAGTACAGTTCACGACACAAGGTAAGCCTTAGTG
The DNA here is from genome assembly GCF_027595985.1 of Sorex araneus. Taxonomy (NCBI): domain Eukaryota; kingdom Metazoa; phylum Chordata; class Mammalia; order Eulipotyphla; family Soricidae; genus Sorex; species Sorex araneus. The sequence continues at coordinate 268,216,294 of NC_073313.1, read as the reverse complement.
AACACTGACAGCATAGTGATGTCTATGTGATGACAAAGGCCTCTGCCAAGTGTTTCCTTGAGACTATTAGGAAAGATCATTACTATTAGTATAAAATTGACTAAAATAAATTATAGATATAGAAACATAGGGCTTTTTATGTATTCGTTTTAAAAATTAAAACTTAAATAACTGATTTACAAAGTCACTGATAGTTGAATTTTCGACATATGTTGGTTCAACACCAGTCCCACCACCAGTGCCAACTTCCCTCTACCAGTGTTCCCGTATTCCCTCCCCAAGCCCAACCCTTGCCATCCCCACTGTCACCGTGACGGGCACATTAGAGTGTCCCAATGGTTGCAACTTAGATCTCATGTTTTCAGTGTTGCTGAGTCTGTTTTGGATATGTGGCTATACCACTCACCCATATCATCTTTTTCATGTCTTCTAATAAAGGAACAATTAAGAAGATTAGGAATGGAGAATATTCTAAAACTTTCAAGTTTAAATAGAATTTCCTATTTATTAGTTACACAGGCGGGGGGGGCTAAGAGTGGGGGGGCTAGGGGTGTGGGGGGTGCGGGGAGGAGCTATACTGGGATTCTTGGTGGTGGAATATGTGCACTGGTGAAGAGATGGGTGTTCGAGCACTGTATAACTGAGACTTAAACCTGAAAACTTTGTAACTTTCCACATGGTGACTCAATAAAAAAAATTTAAAAAAACTATTAACATGTGTTATATAATAAAACATAATTATATATCACAATAAATAAATAAATAAATAGAATTTCCTTCAAGTGAGTGGTCATCAGGATTGAAGTATTCTCATGAACAAAGTGCATGTTGCTAGGAACGTGCATGATCTTTTTCTATCCTTTTTTCTCTTCCTTTTTGTTTTTTTGGTGGCAGGGGAGAGGGCAGAGCTGGGTACTGAACCCAGCGTTTCACACACCAGTTACATCCCTGAGCCTGTGCTTGATCTCCAGCTTCATATGTAACTGAGGGGGTTGGTTGGTTGTATGAAGATCTGGAGGGAAGCACCATGGTCCTCCCAAGGAGAGGTCCCTGGTGCCGGGGATTTAACCCAGGCTGGCCATATGCAAGACAAGTACCTTAACCACGTAGTACTGCCCCGGCCCAGGGAGTCTGCTCTGCAGGAAAAGAGAAGTCAGCATGATCTCTGCCCAGGTTTCCCAGGTTTACTGCCTGTTTTCACAGAAAAAAAAATTTTTCTGGAGGAGCCAAATAGTGAAGTAAAAGTGTCCAAGTCATAGTACAGGAGCTACATTACTTGCCTAGCTCACAACCGACCTGGGTTTGATTCCTGGCACGCCATCTCATCTCCTGAGCTCTGCGAGTGGCCCCTGAGCACAGAGTCAGGAGTAAGTCCTGGGAACCACTGGGTGTGACCCAAAAAACAAACAAAAAAAGTCAAATAAGGAAATTTTATTAAAGGGGAAGAGAGAGACTCACAAATAAATATCTGAAGAGAGCCACAAGCTGCAGAGATACCTCCAGGCACCACACCAGGCCGAACCTCATTTGGGGGGGCAACTAGGAGAGGGCCAGTGAGCCCAGCACCAGCCTCAATAGAGCCCCACAGCCAAAAACCTCCAGGGGGGGCTGGAGCGATAGCACAGAGGGTAGGAAGTTTGTCTTGCTTATACCAACCCAGGTTCGATTCCCAGCATCCCATATGGTCCCCCGAGCACCGCCAGGAGTAATTCCTGAGTGCAGAGCCAGAAGTAACCCCTGTGCATTGCCAGGTGTGACCCAAAAAGAAAAAAGAAAAAATCGCCAGAGCCCACCAATTGCTGCCATGCTCACGGCCGATCTCCACAGGCTCGGGTCAAGCCTCATCCATGAGAATGAATCTGCTAAAAAAAAAACCTGGTATGCAGCTTTTGTGACCAAAATCTCCAGGCTCTCACGGAGTTGGAAATAGGCAACACCCCCCCATTTCCCTGTCTTCTGGAAGCCTGGTGGCCACACCTACAAACTGCCTCTGGCACCATATAAGCCTATTAATGGCCATGATTCAGAGACAAATAAATCTCGGAAGAGAGCCAGTATGACCGCCCCCAAAAAAATCATCTGTCAGAGAGATATCACAGTGGGGAGGGCACTTGCCTCACACACAGTTCATCAGGGTTCAATCCCCAGCACCACAGAGAGCCCCTGAGCACTAGGAGGGATTCCAGAACACAGAGTGAGGAGTAAGACCTAAGCACCACGAGGTGTGGCCAAAGCCCTCCCACTTCCCGGGAAAAGCAGCATACAATAGAAAATCATACAGCCAATGGACTGGTACAGTAGTTCAGTGAGTAAGACACTCGCCTACCACACTGCCAACCTGAGTTCAATCCCTGGCACCCCACATGGTTCCCAAGCCCACCAGGAGTGATCCCAGAGTGCAGAGCCAGGAGTAAGCCCTGAACATCTTTGTCCAGCCAGGATATTACCAATAGCTATATGCCAACAGATGCTATTCCTGTCTGTGGGGGAAGGAGTCATCCAAAGCAGTGGCCAAGTCTTGGGTCCTCACCAGTGACCTCAGCCAACCAGACTGGCAGTTTGATGCAAGGGTCCAAGGAAGCAATGCTGGTCTGGCCCACCAATGCTGAGGTTCTAGAACACCCCAGAGATGCTAGGGGGCTCCAGATTGTACCTACTGATACTCAAAGCTCAGGGAACCACATGGTGCTGGGTAGGAATCCAACTGTCATGCTATGATCCAGGCCCCAATATTTTAATATAAATTTTTCCTCTAGAGAGAAATTGGCCACTTGTCCAAATTGTAGCCCTATCAACTGGGCCTAAGGGAAGTAGGGAATCATCTCATTAGAATTCCGTGTAAATTTCCTCTGAGCAGCTAAAACTCGTAACGTTTTCTTCACTTCCTCTAAGGGAATTATTTTATTCCACATATGTTAAAAGGGAATCAAACCCAGATTCGATTCCTCCGTCCCTCTCGGAGAGCCTGGCAAGCTACCCGCACGGCAGAGCCTGGAAAGCTACCCGTGGCATATTCGATATGCCAAAAACAGTAACAAGTCTCACAATGGAGACATTACTGGTGCCCACTCAAGCAAATCAATGAACTATGGGACGACAATGCTACAGTGCTATGTTAAAAGGGAAAAAAATGTTTTTTTCAAAAACCCAAAATTAAATCATTCATGGGAGCCCACTCAGATTTAATAAGAATTTTCAACCTGTGTTAAAAGTTGTTATTGTTGGGTATGGAGAAACAGTACAGGGAGATCGCACCTGCCTTGCGTGTAATTGGCCCAATTTGTTCTCTAGCACCACATCCAAGCAGCCAGGAGCAAGCCCTCAGAGCTCTTCTGGGAGTGGCCCAAAACAAAATATTGGAACTATTTTATTTTTTAACCTAGGTTACTCCCAGCAATGTAAGCCTGACAGCTCAGTGCTCCTTGCCAAGCTACAATTCTAATGGGGCTGAGTGTTGGGGTCCCCCGGGTCACCTCTGCATTGCTGAGGAGAGAGGGCTGGAGGGGAACAGAGAGCATAAAATGACAAGGATCAAACTCAGGGCATCAAACATTATTGGCACAGGCCTGTCACCACTTTGAACCACACTGCCAGCCCATAAAAGTCCTTCTTCAGAGAAGCGGCAGGCATTCTGGTAAGCAACACGGCCCGGACAATGCTCCGGACCCGAATCGGGGCCAGCAACACCGGGGGGCTGGAAGGAGGAGGTGCCGCCAGCACACCTTCTCCAGATGGAACCCTGGCGACACTGAGCAGCAACTAACACGGCTCCAGGATTCGGGACTGGGACACATCCGAGGCGCGCGGCTGCTAATGCGGCTGCACGACCTTTTCTAAAACCTGAAAACATACAATCTTTTAATGAAAACTAATTATCAATTGCCTTCTTATTAGGGTTATCTTGTTTGGGGATATAACTCCCACAACAATAGTGAGTTTTGTGTTGAAATATGGAACGTAATCAAGGTGAAGAGAAAATAAATTGAAATTCATCAGTTATACAGTTGGGGTGGGGGGCGGGGAGTATACCCGGGATTTTGGTGGTGGAATATGGGCACTGGTGAAGGGATGGTGTTTGAATACGGTATAACTGAGACATAAATCTAAGAACTCTGTAACTTTCCACATGGTGATAAAATTTTTTTAAAAATAAGAATTTAAAATGATTTTTAAAAAAAAAAAGTCCTTCTTAACTCATCTGCTATTACAAAATCCAGTAACTGGTGTCCAGAGTTCTCTGATTCCTCAGATAATCACAGACACTACAGGGAAAATTTTTTAAATACCTTTTAGCTTGGAAATGTAGTCAGACTAGTCCTGGACCCTTCCCCCTTCCATATTCTCATTCCATTTCTGTCTCGAGTCAGGTATTTATTCTCAGCGTGGGACCAGGCAAAATGGAACAGAATTAAAGCCCACGTTGTTTCAGGTAAACCGGACTGGTTGCTACTTAGGTAGCAACTTAAGTTTCTAACAGACTGCTACTTAAGTCTGTCTGAAGCGATAGCACAGCAGGTAGGGCGTTTGCCTTGCACGCAGCCAACCCAGGTTTGATTCCTTCGTCCCTCTCGGAGAGCCCAGCAAGCTACCAAGAGTATCTCGCCCGCACAGCAGAGCCTGGTAAGCTACCCGTGGCGTATTTGATATGCCAAAAACAGTAACAAGTCTCACAATGGAGACATTACTGGTGCCCACTCGAGCAAGTCGATGAGCAACGGGATGACAGTGACAGTGATACTTAAGTCTGTCATATTTTTTGAGGAGCAATAAAAGCAAACTTTGGAGAAAACGAAGTTTTACACATATCCACAGAAAGGTAACAGTGCCCGATTACTGAAACAAAACTTCTTTTAAGGGGCCAGAACCACAGTATAGCGGGTAGGACATTTGTCTTGCACACAGCCAACCCACATTTGATCCCCCCCCCCACTCCACATGGTCCCCCTCAAGCACCACCAGGAGTAACCTCTTAGCTGGGTGTGACCTCAAAACAAACAAACAAAAAAGAATTATTTTATTACTTTAGGGCTGGGGGAGATGAATAGAGCAGACAGGGCTCTTGCCTTGCATGCAGCTGACTGGGTTCAATTCCCCAGAACCACATGTGGTCCCCTAAGCCATGCCAGGAGTGATCCCAAAACAAAAATAATTTGTTTTTTCTTTGGCTTTGTTCTAGGACCACGCCCAGCTATGCTCAGGGCTCAGGCCTCGCTTGGCTCTTGCTCAGTGTTCACTCCTGGCAATGCTCAGGGGACCATATGGGGTGCTGGGAATCAACACCAGGTCAGCCATACACAAGGCAAATGCTCTGTCCACTGTACTATGGCTTCGACCAAAAAAAAAAATTCTTTTTGTTTGTTTTAGGGGCAATCCAGGTTGTGTGTGGAGGCTACTCAAGCTCAGTGCTCAGGGGACCAGGCAGTGCCAGGGAGAGAGCCGGAGACTTTGCAGGTAAGCTGTAAAGCGCGTACTCCATCCCCTTGAACTATCTCCCTGGCTCCCTGAAGCCACACTCAAATTTGATGACGGTCAGTCTTCTTTAAACAATACAAAAGCCTCTGTCTTACACAACTCTCAAGCACCCTTTTCCCCCTCATCTTTTGATCCCTTCTGACTCAATGAAATTCTGAAAGAATTAAAAAAAGAAAAAGAAAAAAAAATGTTTTCAAACTAGAGCTTGAGGAGTCAGGAAATACCCAGAGGATTAAGGCACTCTTGTGTGGCAACCCCCTGCATTGCATGGTCCCTCAAGCGCTGCTGGGAACAAGCACAGAGCAGGAAGTAGGCCCTGAGCACGTCAGGGGTGCTCCCCCTCCCCCGCCCCCAAATAGCACTCTGTTACTACTATCACTATCATAGATGGCACCAACAGACAATTAAAGATTTACTTGTCTTTAATTGGGGCTGGAGCAATAGCACAGCGGGTAGGGCGTTTGCCTTGCACTCGGCCGACCCGGGTTCGATTCCCAGCATCCCATATGGTCCCCTGAGCACCGCCAAGGGTAACTCCTGAGTGGAGAGCCAGGAGTAACCCCTGTGCATTGCCGGGTGTGACCCAAAAACCAAAAAAAAAAAAAAAAGATTTACATAAACAACCCACCAAATCTTATCTCTCATGAAATACTTTATAGCTCCCTAGTAGAGAGCAAATTACGAGACCTTTGAACTAAAGCTTTTATTCTGACATTAACTCATGCAGGCTCAAAATCAATCCGAGAAGGCTAGAGAAACAGTGAAGGGATTAAGGCATTTGCCCTGCATGCAGCAGATCCCAGGTAGGTCTCAGCATCTGAGCAGCCTTTTAATGGTCTATCTCACGGATATTCAATTTAAAAAAAATTTTTGTAAAGAACTGCAAGTACCTTAAATGTCCGTCTGACCTAGAGAATTCCCTCTAGTGAAAAGCTATGTGACAATGAAAAATAAAGTAGGTGACAGGGAGCTGGAGAGACAGAACAGAGAGTAAACAACTTGCCTTGCACTCAGCCCACCCAGGGTCACTCCGCAGCATCCCATATGGTCCCCTGAGCACCGTCAAGAGCGAGGAAGCCAGGTGTGGCCTTGAAACATGTGGCCCCAATAAACAAATAAATAAGGCATGTGGCAGTCTTTTAACACAGATATGGAAGAATCTGTAAGATACACTATTGGCTCTATTTTTAAATACAGAATTACTAACTCCTGTTGGTCCATTGCAGGCGAAATGGGTACTTAGGGTCCAAAGGTGGTACAGAGATTTTTCATTGTATCCTCTAACAATATGTCCCTAATTGTGAAACATATAAATCATTTTTCTTTTTTCACCCGCACGATGCCAGGGATCAAACCCAGAATCTCATGCTTGTAAGGCAAGTGCTCTACCAACGACCCACATCCCTACAAAACAAAATTAGGAGCCAAAGTGATGGTACAATGGTTAAGGCCCTTGATTTCCAGTCAAACAACCATGGTTTGATCCCTGGCACCATGTATGACTGACGGGAATCACTCCTGAGCAGAGACGGGAACAGCTCCTGAGCACCGGAAGGTGTAGCCCCAGACTCAACAAAGTTAAGCAAAACAAAATTAAGCATATATCTTTTAAATGAAATTAAGATGCTCAATATCTGATCTATCCTAGCCCAGAAGCAATGTGAGGGCTGGAAAGATAGAACAGCAGGTAGGGTGCCTGACTTGCATATAGTCGAGCCAGGTTTGTTCCTTGGCACCACATACGGTTCTCCTGAGTCCTACCAGGAGTGATCCCTGAGCACAGAGCAAGGAGTACGCTCTAAGTACTGCCAGATGTGCCACCCCCACCACACCAAAAAAAAAAAAAAAGCCAGAAGCTGTGTGAAACTAGAATCAATTAAGTCTGGAATCACACCCACAAACCACCTCCGGTGCCATGTAAGCCCATTTACTGGCCATGATTCATAGACTCATAAATAAATCTTGAAAGAGATGGACACCTGCGCATGCCTGAGTTGTCCAAGGCAGACCAGAGGGTGACAGGTCAGCCTAGTGCCCACCCAAAGTCCCAGCAGCCAACTGTTCCCACACTCCACAATCGTGGTCATGCCACTGGCTGGACTCCATGGCATCAGGACAAGTCTCACCCAAAAATTAAGCTGCTAGAAAAACTCAGACATGCAGATTTTGTGACTGAAATCTCCAGGTTTTCATGGAGTTGGGATAGGCTACCTCCCTCTGTCCCTGTAATTCCAGAAGTCCCAGCAGTCACGAACAATCCCCCAAAGCTGCCATGCAGTAAAAAATTTAACTCCAGCTGTATCACCCCATTAAAGATTCCATACTTCCTAGAGCATGCAAATGTGGCTGTGAGCAACACCTCAAAATCTACAATACTAATAAACCAGTAGTAGCACACCAGAATGTATGGGACTTAATGTAGAAGGCAACCAATCTTGATTAACAAAACATAAATTAACAGAGGGCGTAACCTATAACAACATCTTAGTAATCTCCTACACAAGGACTTAATGGCTCCATGGTGAGATGCAACAATTTTCATTAACTTTCTTCTAAGGAAACATTTTCAATCATTCTGTTAGCAAATTATTGTTAGCAAGCAATATAAAATAAGTTATTGAGAGCCTGCTATAGGGGTGGTTGGGAAAACTGGAGACAATGGTAGAAGGAAGGTGCAATGGTGCCATCACCATTAAGTCTGGAATCACACTCACATGTTGGAATACTGAATGCCTGTAACAAATCATCATGAACAACTTTGTAAACCACAGCATTTATATAAAGTGTAAGGGGAAAATTTACATATGTAGGCCTTACCTTTTCCATGTAAACTCAAAAATATATTAACACAGAATTGCTTAAGAAAGCTTATTAATGACAGATGAAACATGATTACTATCATAACAAGACCTAAGTATAAAATAAATGTTCTTTTTTTTTTTTTTTTTTGGTTTTTGGGTCACACCTGGCGATGCACAGGGGTTACTCCTGGCTCTTCACTCAGGAATTACCCCTGGCGGTGCTCAGGGGACCATATGGGATGCTGGGATTCGAACCTGGGTCGGCCGCGTGCAAGGCAAACGCCCTACCCGCTGTGCTATCGCTCCAGCCCCTAAAATAAGTGTTAATGCAACATACTTTAGATTCCAGAGTTGAAAACGTATGTATGTAAATGAGAATAGGCATTTTATTATATTGTAGTAAATGGTTTTAATTTTCATATTTACATAGGTCAGAATCATATAGTAATACTAATGGCTCTCACTGATTCATTTTCTGATCATTTTATTTGCCAATTCTAAAAGTTTTGTTGGAATAAGCAATATAAAGTAAATCTGTTCAAAGGGGGTAGCCTGGGACTGGGAGGGAAACTGGATATTGGTGAAGGGAAGGTCACAGTGGTGATGTTGGAACACTAAATGCTTGAAACAACTGTATAATGAACAACTTTGTAAATTAAGAAAAAAAAATAGAATGAATACAACTGAACTCCATGGCGATGCCACACCCTCTAGTGCGCCTGCTCCCTCTCCCTAAAATAGAGACATTTCCTGCATGCCTCCATCTGAGGGTTACTCTAAGAATCACATGAATGATATGTGATATGAAAGCTCTCGGAAAATTGCAAAGTACCAGGAATAGGACGTCAAGAGAGGGATGTGGTTATCAGTATATGATAGTGAACTGATTTAAGCATTTCTAATTTAAAGTGGAGAGAACAGATTTAGAACCCATGTGCCTAAATAGAAGTTATAAAATCACAAGAGTATGACAGCTCTCCAAGGGAAAAACATTTAATAAACAGAACTAGAAAACAGCCAAACCAGAAAGTCCTCCAGGGCACCCACACCTTTGCTACTTGGTATCACATGGAACTTGTTGAAAACACAAAATAATTACAGCCACAGATTCAATAAAACTCTGTAGGTTAGCAAGAGCCTCCAAGACATGGTATGTACATTTTAAGTTTAGTAAGCACCAATCCTAGCCATTTTACTCATTTTTCAAAGAACAGAAACTGAGGTTATTTAACCATCATGTTTGCTCACACTCTTAGTGAGCATCAAAATTGGAGCCAGAGAGGTCAGTGGGCTGGAGGTCACACTTCGCATGCAGGAGACCTGAGTTCAATCCCAGCATCGCATGTCCTCCAAGCGCCACCAGAAGTGGCCCCCACACACAGAGAATTTGGGGAGCGAACCAAAACAAAACAAACCAAAAAAGGGCAGGAAAATCAAGATTTGAACCCAGAACTGAATTCCTTGGTTGTGTGTACAGGCATATGATCTATCTATTTCCTATTTCAAAACCCTGAGGCATCTTCACTTTTCAGAAGCTCCATTGTCCCTGTCTCCACAACCATACACTAGTGTTATGCTACGAAAAACTGGCTTCCTTCCCTTATGCAGGTATCAACATTCTCCTCGACACACGTCAAGACTTCAAACAGACAAAGCCAACACCACCGTGAAAAATAACTTCGGTGCGACAGCCTGAGCTCTAGAGCTGAGGCTCCTTAGGCTTTTCAAACTCAGAGCCCCATTGCACTGGAGAAATGCAATTCCGGCAAGCACTGCCAGAAGCACGTCAGATTCATTACGGGCCTGGTTTTGAATTTGTTTGGGGCATTCCGAAAACTTCTACTACTGTCAAATTGGGTACCAAGACCCCAGTTTAAGAGACTAGGGACTAGCAAAAACACTGGGGTAAGCCGGCTAAGACATTTCCCTGTGGGCCTTCAGGGATGGTAGGGCAGGGAGGGCACTTGCCTTGCCTGCAGCTGACCCGAGTTCCATTCCTGGTATCCGATATAGTCCCCCCTGCACTGCCAGGAGTTAATTCCTGAGTGCAGAGCCAGGAGTAACTACTTGAGCATTGCCAGGTGTGGCCCAAAAACAACAACAAAATATTCCCATATAGACAGAGTTCAACCAAATCAACATGAAAGATAAAAGGGAGTACTGCAGCTCAAAACTCAGTTAGGAGCTATGTGTTCCAATTATCAGAACAATGTTTTGATGTGATATAAGCTTAGCAGAGTCAGGGTTGAGTCTCGGCTCTTCTATTTTACCTGGGAATACATTTCTGACCTCTCTAAAAATATCAGATACCCCCTCTATAAAACGGAGCTAGTAATAGTACCTAGTCATGGAATTGTAAAAAAAATAAAATGAAGTAACTGCAAAGTGCCGGTATATACCATACCTCACTTTTATGGTAATGTGTCACGTAACCTCTTCTTTAGGTTCCTGGAAACTGAGTTTAAGCAAAAGGACATAAAACAGAAACAACTTCATCAGTCTTATTTGGCCTACCACCTCCTTCTCAAAAAGAGAATTACTTTTGCCCTTGATGGAACTATGTTTTGAGACTGTCCCAAGGGCAGCTTCCATTAAGTCAGGGATGGGAGTGGGATGGGTAGGCACAAATACTCAGTGTCCCCTAAAATCTAATTTTTTTTTTTGCCTTTTTGGATCACACCTGGCAATGCTCAGGGGTCACTCCTGTCCTGGCTTTGTACTCAGGAATTACTCCTGGCTCTGCTTGTAGGACCGTATGGGATGCTGGGGATCAAACCCTGGCCAGCTGCATATAAGGCAAATGCCCTACCCACTTCACTATCACTCCAGCCCCTAAAACTCTACCTTTTTTAAGCAAACCCAAAGTGCACTCCAAGGCTACTACTGCTCCCCCACCCCAGTAGACGGTTCCACTACCCCACTGTGGGGCAGTATCACCAACTTTGGGAAAGACTAATTGATAGAAACAAAAGCGAAGTTCTCACAACATATTTCTGGCCACTAAAACATTACCAGATTCTAAATAAAGACCCAGTCACTTCTAATATTAGATAATAATTTGCATTTACTCACTCATTTTCCTACCTGCTTATACCAGTTCCTGATCTCCAGTGACCAGAGCCTATTCAAGCAGCTCAGGGCACAAGGCTGGAACAAGGACTGGACATGCTCACTGGATCAAAGCATGTGCACACACACACATACACACCCTCGCTCACTCATACTGGGAACACATACATATCAATGAGCCTGACATGTACATCTGTGGAATGTACGAAGAAATCTGAGTATCCCTATAGATATGAAGAGAAATGCAAACTCCACAAAGAAAGTGTCCTTGAGGGGCTGGAGCAATAGCACAGTGGGGAGGGCGTTTGCCTTGCACGCAGCCGACCCAGGTTCGATTCCCAGCATTCCATATGGTCCCCTGAGCACCGCCAGGGGTAATTCCTGAGTGCAGAGCCAGGATTAACTCCTGTTCATTGCTGGGTGTGACCCAAAAAGAAAAAAAAAAGTGTCCTTGGGAAGAGGACAGGTTCATGGTAGGAAGCTTGCCAAAATGGGGGGACAGCAGGGGCAGCTAGGACAGAGAAGGGACCACTATGACAATGTAGTTGGAAATGATCACTCTGGACAGAGAGAGAGAGAGAGAGAGAGAGAGAGAGAGAGAGAGAGAGAGAGAGAGAGAAGTGTCTGCCATAGTGGCAGGCTGGGGGAAGGGGATGGTGGGAGGGAAACTGGGGACATTGGTGGTGAGAAATGTACACTGGTGAAGGGACAGGTGTTGGAACATTGTATGACTGAAACCTAATCATGAACAACTTTGTAACAGTGTATCTCGTTCAATTAAAAAAATTAATTTACAAAAAGAAAGCAGCCCTAGGGGCTGGAGAGACAGTACAGCAGGCAGGGCACTGCCTTACACATGGCTTACCTGGGTTAAATTCCAGGCATCCTATATGGTCCCTCAAGCACTGCCAGGAGTGATTTCTGAATGCAGACCAGGAGTAACCCTGAGCATCATCGGGTGTGAGCCAAAAAGCAAAAAAATTAAGAAATAAAAAAATAGAAAAGACAAAAGTAAAAAAAAAAAAAAGAATAAAATTAGAAAACTGCATTTTAGCTATTTTTTGCAGCTTCTTCTGGTTTGGGAGCTATACGGCGATGTTCTGTCCTGGCAGTGCTCAGGGGACTAGGCAGTGCCAGTGATATAGAGTATGGCCCTCCTACATACAGAGCACATGCCAGTCCCTTGGAGCCTTCATTCCCACCTGGAAACTATCCTTTAGATGCAACAAGAAAACAGAATAAAGACCGTAATTCCATCCTCTGAATTCTGAACCAGAACAGTGGTGTGTATCTTGGTCTGATCAGCCATGGGGGCTTTACCTGGCAGTGTCCCAGGCAGGCTCCCAGATCAAACCCAGGCTGCCCGCATGAAAAGCACATGTTCAGCCAATTGAGCTAATTCCCAGGCCAATTCACAAATAACCTTTAAAGGACACTTATGTACTGGCATGTGAAAAGCATACAAACCAATCTTGTTAGAGGAAAATAAGGCAACAAATGATAATAACACAGTTGAACTGAAAGAAAGACCTGCAGGGTCAGGGAGACAGACAACAGACTGAATATGCTCCATCCCTGCACGGTCTCCTGAGCACTGTGGTATTCCCACTCCCACCCTCAAAAACAGAAAAGAAACAACTACAGTTAAGTAGACAAACCCAAAGGATTATTCAGCTCCAGAATTTCTACATTTGAGGGGAGGGATGCTGGGTCATACCGGCTGAGCTCAGGGATCACTCCTGGCAGTGCCTGGAGATGATATGCAGAGCTAGAGATGGAACCAAGGTCAGCAGCATGCAAGAAAGGCTCCTTAATCCCTGTACTATTTATCCGTGCCCGGAATATATACTTTAAAGACATCCTTCCTGATCTCTCGCCCCATTCACCACTCTAAAGAGAGATGACCATTTTCCCATTTTGTGCCAGATCAATATTTGTGTAAATGTCACTGCAGCACTTGCCATCATCAAGTTTTATTGACTGTATATACCCCTCCCCCCAGAAAAGGGAACTGTCCCTAAATATAGATACCAAGTTTTATTCCTCTTTATGTCCAGCATGTAGCACAGACCTGTCACAAAGTAGGGACTCAATAAGGTATACAAAAGATGAACTAATATATCAACCTCAGACCTGATTAGATATTTCCCTATGCCACACAAGACAGAAAGTACACTTACTCATATAGTAACATTTTAAGTTACAGTTCATACAGCAACTAATATTTTATCACAATTCTTTGATTTCCTGGGTCCTCAATAATTGTAAATGCCTTATGGATCAAAGCAGTCTTTATATTTCCAAGTGGTTGTTGTGCAACCATATCAATATTCAATAAATGTTTGTGACGAGGAAAAAAGGGAGAAAAAGAATATTTCAGCCTCATGGCATGGGCCTCCTTCTCTTATTTGGAAATCTGATCGGCAGTCTCCTAGTCAATTTTCTTCCCAGCAGTCTCTCCTGACATCCTCTCACGCTTGTTTATAGCACAAAGACAGGACAGACTTGTAAATGCGGCAGGTGTAATAAGAGCTGGGTCCTTGTAGACCTGGGTGTGCAATGGCTGCCAACAGCATCCTCCATGGTAAATTGTAGCCTTTTGCTTATATGGGTTGTTCTCAGGGACCATGGGCAGAGTCTTGGCCATTTAAACCTACCATTTATATCCACCCTCTATATCTATATCTACCCATTTATATCTGCCCTCAAGCTATCCCCAGTTATTTCTAGAAAACAGGTCTAAAAAATTTGTTTGCGGGGCCTCAGACAGTACAGCAGGAAGAGTGCTTGCTTTGCACGCAGCTGGTCCAGGTTCTATCCCTGGCACCCCATATGGTCCCCCAAGCCCACCAGGAGTAATCCCTGAACACAGAGCTAAAAACAAAAGCAAAAACAAAAATAAAATAAAATATTGGCAGGTTGGGGGGTGATGATGTGTCTCAGCAATAAAGCACTTGCATGCTTGAGACCTGGGTCTGATCCCCAGACCTGCAGACAAATCAAACACTCCAGAGCAGCCCTCGGGATAGCTCAGTGCCTCCTAAGCATGAAGCCACAAGCTCACACCACAAACTGAGGGAGATCCCAGAGTCACTGGACACGACTGTGTGGGAATTCGAGAACCTCAGCAAGAGTGTGTGATTCCCCAGTGCACCATAACCAAGTGTGTGACAACACCGTAACTGAAATGTGTCAACCTTCCAGCAACACAACTGAAGTGTGCAAGCTTCACCACTGTGTGACCCCTGGAAAGTACCTCGGCAATGGATATATAACGATGGCAATGGAAGTGCGTAAACCTCAGCCAGCACTGCAACCAAAAAAGTGTGCAGGCACCACAATCATGTGTGACTCATGCCATCTCAACAGCAACACAAAGAGATGAGAAGGGGAAAAGTAAAATTTTCTTAACTAGTAACCCACAGTCCGCCTTCCTAACTTGCTTATTAGGAACTTGTGATCTCTTTTCAGAATAAAAAATTTAGGGGGGTGGAGCAAGAATACAGCAGGAGGGGTGCTTGCCTTATCAGGATCCAATCCCAGCACCCCATATGGTTCAAGTCTGCCAGGAGTGATCCCTGAAAGCAGTCAGAAGTAAGCCCTGAACAGCCCAGGGTGTGGCCCCAAAACAAAACATAAAAAAAAAAAATATTCAGTAAGTCTTCCTTTTTTTTTTTCATACATACCTGGATATTAGCATTTATGTTGAGGAAAGCAGTACAATTTTCTCAATGCCAATAATCTAACAATAAAGCAGACAAAGGCAAGAAATGGTTTTCTCATACTTATTCTCGTATTTTATTTTATTGGTTTTGGTTTGGGGGCCTCACCTGGCATTGCTCATAGCTTTACTACTGGCCCTACACTTAGGAATCACTCTTGGCGGGGCTCGGGGGGCCATTGGGATGACAGAGATGAAACCCAGTTCAGCCTGTGCTCTGGAACCTCAGACTGCATTTTTTTTTTAAAGTTTAGTTTTCCCGTACTAGCTCACTCACTTTGTATCATACACACACAATAAAAAGACTGGAATTGTGACATGAAATAATTCATAAACTCTTGAAGACCTGAATGAACATTGGAGGACAAGATACAGTTTCTAATCTCACTTCTAACACAATTCATTGAAGATATTTTATAAGTATCTTTTTTTTTATAAGTATCTTTTGAATAAAAACCTAACTCAGTTTCCACCACTTCTGCAGGAAGAATTCGTTTTAATATAGCTAAAATTACCATGTGATTACAGTTATAGTTAAATATTTATACTCACAGTCACAAAAAGTAAAAAAGTCATGTTAAAGATCATCAAGTTTAAATATGGGCAGTCCTTCAACTGTCACTGTCATTGTCATCCCGTTGCTCATCGATTTGCTCGAGCGGGCACCAGTAACGTCTCTCATTGAGAGACTTATTGTTACTGTTTGGGGCATATCCAATACACACAGGTAGCTTGCCAGGCTCTGCCGTGCGGGCTTGATACTCTCGGTAGCTTGCCGGGCTCTCCGAGAGGGGCGGAGGAATCGTACTCGGGTCAGCCACGTGAGAGGCGAACGCACAACCACTGTGCTATCGCTCCAGCCCGGGCAGTCCTTCAAAAACTAGAAATTGAGTTTCCATATGATCCCGCAATACCACTTCTGGGAATATATCCTGAGGATGCAAAAAAGCACAGTAGAAATTATATCTGTACCTTATATGTTCACTGTCGCACTGTTCACAATAGCCAAAATCTGGAAACAACCCAAGTGCCCTCGAACAGATGACTGGTTAAAGAAACTTTGGTACATCTACACAATGGAATACTATGCAGCTGTTAGGAGAGATGAAGTTATGAAACTTGCTTATAAATGGACAGACATGGAGTGTCATGCTAAGTGAAATGTGTCAGAAAGAAAGGAACAGACATAGAAGGACTGCACTTATTTGTGGAGCATAGAGTAACATCACATGAGGCTGACACCCAAGGACAGTAGATACAAGGGATAGGAGGATTGCCCCATAGATGGAAGCCTGCTTCATGAGCAAAGGGTAGAAGGCAGATGGAATAGAGAAGGGATCACTAAGAAAATGATGGCTGGAAGAATCAGTCAAAATGGGAGATGTATGCCGAAAGTAGGTAATGGACCAAACATGATGACCTCTCAGTATCTGTGTTGCAAGCCATAATGCCCCAAAAGAAGAGAGTATGGGGAATATCGTCTGCCATAGAAGCAAGCAGAGGGAAGATGGGAAAGGGGAGGTACACTGGGGATATTGGTGGTGGGAAATGTGCACTGGTGGAGGGATGGGTATTTGATCACTGTGTGACTGTAACCCAAATATGAAAACTTGTAACTATCTCACGATGATTCAATAAAATTAAAAAGAAAAAAAAGACTAAATAAAATTTAAAATTTAATTTAATTTAAAAAGCATCAAGGATTTCCTAGAAAAAAAAATGGACCAAAAAACTTGACTCCCGCTTGTACTTCTGTATCTTCCCTTTTTCTTACCCGGGAGTCTACTAACAAAAGCCATAAGTAGATGTCCATTTCAGCTTCCTGGATCTCCTCATTATTTTTTCAAAAATGTCTGACTGCATTCTAAATACCACAGTGGGGAGAAATAGCAGATATTTCAATGGAACAATAAGCATACTCCTAAGTGCCAGAATCTGATGCTCAGTTTTCAAACAAAAAAATACTTAAACTTAGAGTTTTCAATGCCTAGTAATATTACTAGTAAATGAGGTCTATTAGTAATCGGAGCCAAATATTACGCAGAAGAAAAAAAATTTTTTGTTGTTTGTTTTGGGACCACACCCAGCAACAGATGGGGCTGACTTCTGGCTCTGCACTCCGGAATCACTCCTGGTGGTGCTCAGAAGACCATGTGGGATGCCAGAGATCAAACCCAGGTCAGCCTCATAAAAGGAAAATGCCCTACTCATTGTACTATCTCTCTGGTCCCAAAAGAAACTCCTTGCCATTAAGAAAATTCACAATTATTAAATGGCGACTGCTTCAGAAATGTAAATAAGAACCAAAACTTGGCTGCAGAGATATTAATACAGAGGGCAGGGCACTTGCCTTACACACTGCCACCAGGGCTGGATCTCTGGCACCTCACGTGGTCCCCCAAGTACCTCCAAAAGTAATTCCTGAGTACAGAGCCAGAAATAAAACCCTGAGCACCAATGGGTGTTGGCCTCCTTAATGAGAAAAAAAGAACCAAAACTTTTTAAATGGAGTATTCAAAAAAGAGGCCTGGTAAAGGGCAAAACAGGAAGAGAGATCACTTAAGCTACAAAGACACATTCTGAAGTTTCACTCTCATTCAGGCCTCACAGGAGGGCAGAGTGGGGTCTGAGTGTTCCTTTGGCCTGTAAAAATAAGTTATAAAGTGCAGCCTTCCCCTGCTTTAATTTCTAACCTAATGCTTTAGGGCTAAGGTATAAGAAAACAGAGATCAGTTTAAAAAATAAGTTGCCCAAGCGCAGACCTAGGTGATGATCAAGCCAAAACTCCAGCAGGAACCATGGGAGCTCAGCTGAGATTTGTTCAACTTCTCTAAATCCTAAAGGACCAGGAGAGATGGACCAAGTCTTGGGCTCTACAAATAATTTCACTTTTGAGGACTTCAGAGTTTTTGCCTGCAAAATTTCTATGATTCAAAATTCACATTTCCATCTTGAAACGGCGCTGGGCCAGAGTACAGCAGGTAGGTGTTTGCCTCGTGGGGCATCTGCCTTTCACAGCCGACCCAGGTTCAATATTCAGCACCACACATGGTCCCCAGAGCCCCGCCAGGAGTGACCGGGTGCAGAGTCAGGAATAAGACTGGAGCAGAGATGGGGGTGGCCCCAAAACAAACCAACCAACAAAAAAATAAACAATAAAATTAAACACAAGGCATTAAATAAATTCAACTTGGGACTAGAGAGAAAACTCAAGTAGAAGAGCACCTAGCTTGCATGTGAGGCCTGGGATGAAATTCTAGCACCTCAAAAAACACATCAACTTTGACTGACTAAGGTGTTGCCTTATCTGAGGAAAAAATGCTCAATTCATGCTTTTCTGAGATTTTTGGGGGGTGTAGGGCAGGAGGGAAGGTAGAGTTTTGGATCATACTTCTGGCTCTGTGCGCAAAGCTCAAAGTCTATCTTCGCAGTGCTGGGGGACCATATGTGGTTCAATCCTTCTGGGATTGAACAGGAAAAGTCTGCATGCATGGCAAAGTACCTATCTCTCCTGTCCTGGGCATTTTTTTTAAATCCACATAACAATGCTTTTATAAGCTGGTGTTCTTTATAAGTGTAAATTATATTCTCCATGTGGTTTTGAAAATGTTACTACTAGAAAGTGATATGTTTTATTTTTTTCATTCATTACCCCAATTCTGTTGCAAGCAGGTTTTACCTGAACATGATTTTAGGAGTAATTCTTTAGCTTGTATTATATAAGGATTTTCAGAATGTAGTTATAGTAATCCATCAAATCCAATGTCTGATACTTGTGATCAGACCTCTACATCATGATACCATTTCATTTTGAGGTAAATAAATGCATTTTTAAATTTTACCTAAGACCTTACTAATATCACTAAATCTAAAAACAAACTTTAAAATCTGAACTGTTTAAGGGCTGAAGATCATACAGTAGGTAAGGCATGTGCCTTGCACTCCACCAACCAAGGTTCAATGCCCAGCATCTCATATGGTCCTACAAGCACCACCAGGAGTAATTCATAAGTGGAGAACCAGAAGTAACCCCAAGCATTACCAATGTGGCCCAAAAACCGGAAAGAAAAAAAATGTTTTAACTGAAATCTGAATCTTTTCAATTCCTCTTAACATAAATTTTCTTATACACACAAAAGTACATTTAAAATGATAAATATTTCTTCCCTAGAAGTAAACCTGACAGGTAAAACTGTAGTTGATCAAAAACATACATTTGGAAACAAAAAAAAAAACCCAAAAACTTTAAAAAGAATTTTCACACATACTCAGGCCTAAGTTATTAATTTCAATTCTGCTCTTAACTCAATTTCACTTCTGAATTTCCTGCCACAATAGTTAAAAACTGTAATCCTCTAAAGAACTCTTAAAATAAACACTGGGTAAGAACATACTTTCCCTTTCAGCAGAAAACATTTTCACAGAAAAAAAAGAAAAAGAAAAAAATTTAAATTTCTAGTGATCTTATCACATAAAAGTGATTTGATACTGAATGCCCTGAACAAGCATGATGACATCTTCATATCTGTATTGCAAACCATAATGCAGGAAAATAGAAGGAAGCTGGGGGTGGGGGGCGGAGGGTCGAGTACTGGAGGACACTGGTGGTGGGAAATGTTCCCTGATGAAGAGATGGACGCTGGATTATTGTATGACTGAAACCCAATCATAATCAGCGTTGTAATGGTTTATCTCACGGATATTCAATTAAAAAAATATTTTTAAAGAAAAAAAGCAATGTGGAGTTCTTATATAAATAGCAGTATCCCTACATTTAAAAACACAAAAAAATGATTTGAGGTCCAGGGACTAGAGAGACAGTACAGCGTGGTAAGACACTTGTCTTGTATACAGGCAGTCTGGATTCAATCCCAGCACCCAGTTGGTCCCCTAAGCCCCACCAAGTGAGATGCCAAAGCGCAGAGCCAGGAGAAAGCCCTGAGAACCACCAGGTATGGTCCCAAACAACAACAACATCAAAAAGCCAGGGATGTGACCATGTAACTTAGTGCTGGAAAAGATGACTTGCATGTATGAAGTCCTGGGTTCAAGACCCACACCAAAAAATAAAACAGATTTTAGAAAGCTGTTATTTTAAGTTTCTGAAATTTTTCCGCACTGTTTTATTTACAAGTGTCAAAACAGCCCCCCTAAAATGTCATTTATTTTATATGTCTTTTCCGTCAAAGAGCTCAATAAATGCCCTGGAGCATATGTTCCAGTAAGACAGAGCAGTCTCTCTATCTGCAGTGGCCTTACCAAGAACACAGATCTTTTTAGAATATCATAAAAGGGGGGGGGGGCAAAGTGATAGCATAGCGTGCTTATTGCCTTGCACACAGCCAGCCCAGATAAAATTCCCAGCATCCCATATGCTCCCCTACCCACCATGTGGAGTGCTCCTCAAGCACAGAGCCAGGACATGGTCCTGAGTGTCACCCGGTGTGGCCCAAAAATAAATAAATAAATAAATAGATATATAAATAAAAATTAAAATACTATAAAGAGGCCAGAAAGATGATACTACAATGGGTAAGGTGTTTGCCTTGCAAGTAACAGACCAACGTTAGATCCCAGGTACCCCATATGGTCCCCTGAGTCCATGAGGAGGGACTCCGCACAGAGCCGAGAGTTAGCCCTGGGCACAGCCAGGTGTGGCAAAAAATAAATATTTCTTTAAAAGATAATTAGGGGCCAGGGATATAGCTCGGTGGTAGATTATACATTTGAAATCCTGGGATCAATCCTGAGTGCCACAAAAATATGAAGAAAATAGCGACAAAAGTATGATATCTAACATAAACACGTTAAGGGGAAAATAAATATTATAGCAGCTAAATAAAGTTTCACATCGCTTTTGTACATGTATCATTGTGTGCATTTCAATACCATCTTCCTTGCTCACTAGGCTGTAAATTGCTTCAAAGAATAAGAAAGCCCCACATCCTAATAAAATTAAAATATATATGCATACTGAGTTTCTAGCATGTAATCAGCACAGTGCTAGATGCAGATGCTATAGGAAATAAAATATGAAGCATGACTGTCCCAAACCTTGAGGTAATGCAAAATGTTTTACACCAGAACCCAGTTAAAAGTGGGCACCTTCAAGGCCTGACAGATAGTACAGCAGGCAGGGAGCTTGCCTTGCACAGAGCCAAACTGGGTTCGATCCCTGGCATCCTACATGGTACCCCAAGCCCACTAGGAGTAATTTGTGTGTGCAGAACCAGGAGTAACCCCTGAGCATCACTGGGTGTGGCCCAAAAGACAAAGAGTGGGCACTTAAAGCAACTGGGAATCAAAGATCTGGATTGCACCCCCATCTTGACATTGGGCAAGTTTAAGAAAGTTCCCCAGATTCTAAAGTTCTCATCTGTACAGGGGAACAGCTACTGATAGAAATGTACATGCAAGGGTTGAGGTGATAATACAGCGAGTAGGGTACTTGCCTTGCACCCTCCTTTCTGGGTTCAATCCCAGATACTCTGTATTATAGTCCCCTGCATATTACCAAGCGTGATCCCTGGACTCAGAGCCAGAAGTAACCCCCAAGCCAGGTATGGCCCCAAAAGAAAAAGAAATGTTTTTGTTTTGCAGAATTCCAAATACCTTGGCAGAGACTGCTCTCAAAGGAGAGCATAAATCCTCCTTCTAAAGCCGACTGAAAATAACTTCTTCCAAGAGGACAGTAGGAAGAGGCTGAGCAAAAAAGGGTAACTTTACAACAGACACTACCTCAGCCTGAGAGGAGGGTTGGCATCAACAATGATTAGTCGTGTTAATAATATGTACGCCTAGAACTGGAGAGCCAGTAGAGCAAGTAAGGTGCTTGCCTTGTACACAGCCAAGCCAGGTTCGATCCCTGGCACCTCAAAGGGTCCCCCGAGCCCCACCAGGTGTAATCCCTGAGCAAAGCCCAAAAGTAAGCCTTTAGCACCTGTTAATATGAAAGTGGCACTTTAATCCTATGGCCTTTAGCACAAAAACCCAAACCCCAGTGGTCAGAGCAGTAGTACTGTGGGTAAGGCATTTGCCTTGCATCAGGGTCTGACATAGGAGTAAGCTCTGAGCACAGCAGGGTATGACCTGAACACAAAACAAAAACACCCAACATCCACCACAGAGGATTGGGGGAGGAATCAAACTAATTCTGTAGCCAGAACTGGAAAGCACAGGCCTAGCAAGTATAGGCCCTGAGTTTGATCCCCAGCACTGGTTAGTTACCTCCCTACCTCAACATCTCTGGGTGCCCTAGTGGTCCAAAGCCACGCCTCAGGTCTGCATCACAGTCCCCAGGCAGGTGGTGAAGCCTTTTTTTTTTTTTTTAGTCGTGCTCATTTCAGTAATGACACATTCTGCAAAGTATCTGATCTATATTCCAAAACTCTCATAGTCATGAAAACACAAAGTCTCTTGGCTGGAGAGAGCACAGCATGGGGTGCTTGCCTTACATGCGGTCGACCCCCAGCATCCCATATGGTCCCCCAAGCACTGCCAGGAGTGATTCATGTATGCAATGCCAGGAGTAACTTCTGAGCATCGCCTAGTGTGGTCAGTCTCAAGAACTATCACAGCCAAAGGAGACTACAGAGAAGACAGCTGAGTATCAGGAAAATAATAAATTTAATTTTTAAGGGCGGGATTAAACCAATCTATTTAATCAGAGGACCTCTATTTTTAGCTCCAGGGAACCAAATTTGCCTGCAACTGTGTTTATGTATAAATAGTAGATTTTTTTTGGGGGGGGGGGGAGGGCAGGTGGTTCATAATGGCAGTGTTCAGAAAGAATCCCCAGCTCCTAGTATGGGGGTCATTTCTGGCAGTGCTGGGGGATGGCAACCCTTTGCAGGGAGTGAAATGAGGCCTCTGGAAAGAAAAGCATGTGTTCAGCTCACTGAATACTCTCTCTAACCCCGGGGTTCATATTTTCTAGAGAAAATATACAAAGTCTTAGCACACTTTTTTTTTTGTTTGTTTTGGTTTTCATTTTTGGGCCACACCCCAGCTATGCTCAGGAGTTAATCCTGGCTGTACACTCAGGGACCACTCCTGGTGGTGCTCAGGGAGCCACTGGATGTCAAGATTGAACCCTAATCAGCCAGTGTAAGGCAAGCGCCCTACCCACTGTACTCTCTCTCCAGCTCCCCCAGCTTTAACACACTCTTTTATTCAATAGTGGGGATCAAATGTAGGGTGTCTCACACACACTCACACACACTCACACACACACTCACACACACACACACACACACACACACACACACACACACGAGCTCTATTGCTGAACTGCATCCCTGGGCCCTAACTTTTACCAAAGGCTTAAAGAATATGTGCCAATCCACACCCCAAAAAGCATAACTGAAGAAGTGCTAAGTAGTCCGCCAAGTTCTGAGCACCAAAGAAACATGGTTAGGTTATATTTCCATAAGTATGTTTATACTTATCATGTAAGTTATATTTAGATTATACCTGAAGAAAAAGAAATATTCTCAATGAAACTCTTAAGGCTGTATTAAATGTCTTCACCACAAAATATGCTATTTCAAGATTCTCAAATCTAAGGGTGTGAAGGAAGTTATTCTTCAAATGAGCTATGTCACTAATTACAAACCTCAACCAAAAATTAAAGAGCAAAAAGAGTCTTCCAAATGCTTGACTAGTTCATGGTTAAATTACAGGCAAAAGGAAGCAAAGATTAAATAGTAGTTCTACTTGACAGTCAAATAACTATTATGAACTATAGTTAATATTCACACATGTAAAGGTTAAGGAGTTGTTCTTGTAAGATAAGTGGCTTAAATAAGATAGAAATAATTCAGAGCCAATAGTTTTGTGAGTTTTCTTTGCACTTCCCAAAAATTAATATAATAAACAAAGTCATTAGAAAAATAGGACTTAATAAAACATGAAAGAAATGAGTATAATAGCAAAAATACTATCTATCCCAAAATGAAAATGCTGTATCCCTCAGAATGATGAGGGATACCAAGAGTAAGTCTGTCCCTTCAAAGGCATTTGGTAAAAACTGATGACACTTTTCAGTTGTCAGAACTGGGCAGATGCTGCTGGTATACTGTGGGCTTGAGGTCTTGGACACCACCACCTACCCACTCGAAATGTCAATACTGTTGAGGTTCAAATGAGTAGGGTGGGGGAACCAAATGATCTATTTTATTTAAATAATCAACTTTATCACAGAATTCCTAAATCAAGGTTTAGAAATATTGACTCCTTCTCAAATAGCATGGGTTCCACTAAAATAACATAATTTTTACAGTTACTTAAAATAAAACTGAATTTCTACTTATCTAAATCTTACAAAAGTCATAAGCACAAGACAACACAGGAATCTGATAAAATAAGATTAAAATTTGCTAAAAGGTCAGGGAGATAGCTCAGAGGGCTGGAGCACATGCTTTGCACACAAAGTGCTAGGTTTCAGCCAGAATAAAACCAGTCTAGAAGTCCAGGGTTGACGCCCAGCACCCCATATGATACCCCAACCCTCACCCGGAGTGGCCCCCCCACCCCAGCAACTAGCCAAGAATAGAGCCCCACCCACTGCACAGTAAACAAGACAAAAAAGACTATATTTTGCATGACTCAATTTCTATCTGGATTCCAGATTCCAGATATAAATGGATTCCACGGGACGTCAAAAGACCATGTGGCCACCTACCTACAAGATGGTCAGACTTCTTCGTCAAAACCCTGAACGAACAGTTTGAGGCTCTTTGTGTTCCTGGAGCAAGCAGATACCATTGGGCTACACTAGCACGAGGCAGGAATGAATGGAGACGAGGCAGGGACGAATGGAGACGTTACTGGCTCCCGCTCAAGCAAATCGAAGATCAACGGGATTACAAATGATATAATTTATATCTAGTTCAAGAACTGACAATAACTGATCTGTTATGTTAGGAATCATTAGGAATCCAAAGGAAAGGTAGGAAGAAGAAGACATAAGGCAGAATTCTCGTATGCTAATAACTGCGAATTTTATACTGAGTCACTACTGGCAGTGCTCAGGGACCATATAGGATGCTGGGGATTGAACCCAGGTCAGCCACGTGCAAGACAAGTGCCCTATCCGCTGAACTACTGCTCCAGCCCCAACTGTGAATTTCTTAACCCAGGTAGAGGTTATATAAATGTGTTTAGGACCTTTGTGTACTAGTAACTTATGTACTAATAATAGTGTACTTATTGTTATACAAACGGACTGGAGCAATAGCACAGTGGGCAGGGCGTTTGGTTCTGATTCCTCCTCCGTCCTTCTCAGAGGGCCCGACAAGCTACCAAGAGTATCCCACCCGCACGCCAGAGCCTGGCAAGCTACCCGTGGCGTATTCAATATCCCAAAAACAGTAACAAGTCTCACGATGGAGATGTTACTGGTGCCCACTCGAACAAGTCGATGAACAACTGGACAGCAGTGTTACAGTGCTATACTGTATACAAATAACACAAGTTTTTGTGATTCTATACACAGATATACACAAACACACACACACACACACATACACACATGCTAAAAGCATGAGCATTTTGACCCAGAAAGCTAAATGAATGTTAATTGCAAAAGCGTTTTTATTATACAGGCTGCCTTCCAAGAATTCAAGAAGGATTACACCCACAAAAAGCTGTAGAAACCATACTCCCCCACGCTCTACCGCATTCAGTGTACACTTAGCCACTATATAGCTCTCGGCACAAATCCAAAAATTTGACAAATGCTCACAAATGCAGCTGAATTTATTCCATGGACAGTTTGTTTAGATTATTTCCCCCCCAGTGTTAAACCGTGAACTGGTATCAGAGGACAAGCCCAGAAAACAAATGATGCTTTCTCTTTCCTAATCCCACACTTGCCCAAAGCTGAAACTAAATCCCTCTTGGCCCTTGACTGCTTAGGATTTTCTTCAGGCTGCTTGTAACAGTGCTCACCATACATCCAACTACACACACGCAAAAAAAAAAATCACATTAATGTTTATACCCGGAGCTAGCAGCCCCCACCACCCCCTTTCTTGCCTTTACTGCTTTCTTGCCAGCACCTCATAAATGCAATCTAAATTTCACTACCCTCAAAGTCATAACATTCTCCAGCAGCTCCCTATCCATTAGTACCACAAAATTAAGGCATAAACAAACCCAATCTTTTTGGGGAGGAGAGGGAGAAGAAGGGGGAGCCCTGAGGCGGCTCCCAATGGCGGCCATGCAACACAGGGCAGAGAACCTGGGTCTCTCACATGCAAAGGATGGCTTAGGCCTGTACTCTCACTTCCCCACAACCCCAGTCCTTTAAAATCACCATGTCCTGTTTCTGCAAACAGCTCTGCAGCCACCCCTGTAGCCATTCTCTCCAATCCTTAGCCCTTCAACAACTCCACCTTTTTCCTGTATTCAAATCAACCCCACTTCCCAACCTCCACTTTCCGTCAGGGATGGGAAGCTGGAGGAAGGGTCCAAAGCAACTGGCTCTGTCCTGCGTGAGGCAGGAATTTAGCTAAGAGGTTGCTCAAATCTCCAACAAAATGCCCACAAGCACAGGCGACCAGGGCAGACGCCAGATTCTGCAACCGCGACCTGCCATGGCTTGGGACATGTGATTGCACGCCTGTGAGCCTGGGTCCCCGGAGTCAGAAATGGGGCTCATAAAACAGCCATCTCAGAGCTGTCCGCATCCGGTGCCAGGCAGGGGGCCCCCGCACCGGGCACACCGCCAGCATGGTCGAGTCTCAGTAACCGGCTTCCACTGGGGTCTCCTCTTGGAAGGAGCAATCAAGAGAACGCGTGAAACATATTTTCATTCACTTCCACCTAATCTTGGGCAGAGTCTCCCTCCGAGAAAGTCTTTTGGAAACTGAAAGGTCGAGCGCATGTGCATGGCAAAGTTGACAGAGCCCCGAGCCAGGTGCTTTCTCTGACGTAGGTCCGAGATGCACGCTGCAGGGCCCCGATAAGCAATAATACATCAACTCCTCCTGCCACTGACGCTCACGGGAGCCCAAGAAGTAGGAAGAAAGCCCCTTGAAATTGCTTTAGAAATTAAAAAAGAGAGGCAGCGAAGTGGGGAAATACAACTTGAAGGTCTGGGAATTACCAAGGAAAGCCCCCTCCCCAAGTCCCCCAAGATTTCTTTGAAGAAGTGAGAGGAGACGAAGCCTCCTAATAAATAAGGGGAGAGGAAAAGTAAATGCTGGAAACGTAGCCTCTCACTTCTGCCGCAGGCTCGGGAGCGAGAGAGCGAGCTGGGGCTGCGGCCCCTGCGTCGGGAAGGAATCGCTTCCCCGGTGTCCCCGGGCGTCGGGGGCGCAGCGGCGGGTCTGCGCGAGGGCATCCCGGCTCCCGGCGGCCCGGACTCGGGCCGGGCTCCCAGGGGCGTGCGACGGGCGCGGGTCGCGGCTCTCCACTCCCCGCCCGCCGGCCCCCGCTGGACCCCTCCCTGGCTTGACCTCCGGGGCGCGCTCCTCGGGCTTCCGAGTTCGCCCCGGCCACTTCGCCGGGTCTCCGGGCTGGCACGCAGTCAGTCCGTTGGGTCCGCCGCCGGCCGGCTCCCGGGACCCCCGAACGCCGCGAGCCCGCGGAGTTACCTGCTGGGACCGCAGCTCCACATGCAGGGCCCGCGCGGTAGAGCCGGGAGGCAGCGCGGCGGCCGGGCCCGGGGGCAGCGGGGGAACCGGGCCCCCCACAGACGCTGAGGCGCTCATCTGGAGCCCGGGGCTGCCCCGCGGCGGGGCCCACGCTCCTGCGACATCCGCCACCACCGCCTCGCCACGACCCGCCGAGCCCCTGCGGCCGAGGAAGCCGCCACCTGCGAGGCAGGGCTGCTCTAGCCGCGCTCTGGCCGCCGCCGCCGCCGCCGCGGGCTCAAGGAAGAGCCATATTACCGCAGTGCAACCCCCTCCGCCCCGCCGAGACCCGGGTCGGTCATTGGTTCCACTCCAACGAGGGCGGGACCCAACGACGAATGGCGGGCAGGCTATTGGGTGGAAGGTCTGTCCATCGTCGTCCGGAATTGACTAGGGGAGGAGGGACCCGAGGATGGCCTAAATCGCTTCTGTCAAACCGGGGATGGAACCTGGGGCGGTGCTTATTTTTTCCCCCTAAGTCTAATTGGTTCTTTCGCGACTGTGGGGCGGGGTCTCCTGCTGGAGTTGCAACGATCATTGCTCCAGGTGGCTGTCAATTAGGAGTTTAAGGAGAGAGGGGCGGGGTCTGAGTAGGTGGGGAGCGCGCCGAGGCGCTGGTGTCACGTGCAAGAGACAGGAGAGTCACCTGATTAGAGAGCGGAGCCACTTCCGCCCTAACCTAGTTGCCATGGTGATCAGCCCCCACTGGAGGGCGGAACGCTCTGGAGGGTAGCTGGGTTAGGCGGGCGGATCCGCAATCGTGCGCTCTAGAGTTGTCTTCGCTTGAGGTGCTGCTGTACACGGCTGAAAAAGAATGCTTTGTGTTTCGGAGGAAAAACACCACTCAGAAGGTACTGGACCTGAAAACTGGGCAGATCTACCGACGCTTGCCGGGCTAACGCCTTCCTACCCGCCCCGCTAATTCGCGCTCAAACCAGGTGTGCCAGGCGTTCAGGAAGCTTGTTTCTCCCCTCTGAGTGGGTTCTTGCTGCCCCTCCAAAGCCTTCGCTACTTTTCTCCTCATGCTTACCCATCAAATCTCGTCTGGGCTTAGGGATCCCTTCTTCAGAAAGGCTTCTGTAAGGGGCTCACAGGAACCTGTTCTCTGTCATATCTTTTATATTTGAGATTTATTATTATTATTATTATTATTATTATTTTATCGCTCATAAAAAAATAAACTGTATGATCGATAGCACAGAGGGTAGGGCGTTTGCCTTGCACGCAGCCCACCGGCTGACCTGGGTTCGATTCCTCCCTCCCTCTCAGAGAGCCTGGCAAGCTACTGAGAGTATCCCGCCAAAAATAGCAACGAGTCTCACAATGGAGACATTACTGGTGCCAGCTCGAGCAAATCGATGAAAACGGGAGGACAGTGCTACAGTGCTGTCCTACAGTAGAGCATTGTTATTTCATTTTAGTCACCATGATCTAAGGTGGATTTCATGCATACAATGCCCCAAGACCACACCTTACATCAGAATGTGAGAGCCTCTCCATCATGACCCAAGCTTCCCACCCCACCCCCACCCCAGTCCCCCATTAAGTCCCGGCTCCACAAGGATGCTCAAGGCTTACTCCTGGCTCTGCTCTCAAGTCCTGGCGGTGCCCAAGGGACCATATGGGATGCTGAGAATAGCACCCAGTCATGTGCAAGGCAAGTGCCCTGCCCAGTGTATTTTCTCTCCAGCTCCTTTTATGTTTGTTTTTGTGCCATATCCGGTGTTGCTCAGGACTTTATTCCCAGCAGGCTCAGGGGATCATATGAGGTACCGGAGTCCAACTGGGGTACACCCTGTGCTAGGCCAGGACTTTACCTGCTGTTCCATGGCTCTGGCCCCTACTATGCTTCTTTACATCTCTTATATGAGAGAGATCCTTCTGATTCGTTCCTCTTCAGGCTGACATCACTAGCATGATACTCTTCTGTTCTATCATGTAGCAGCAAAGTGTGTATTTTGTTTTTTCTTATATCTGAGTAGTATTCCATTATGTTTCTGCACTACGATTCATTTATTCATTTATTCAGATTCATTCTGAGTACCCTTCAGTTTTTTTATTTTATTTAATTTTAAAATGTTGTTCACAATAATTTATTATATTTGTTATTCTATTACTAATCCCACCACCATTACACCTTCCCATGACCATATTCAAACCCCAAACCCTCTCCCCAAAGCAGAACCAAAATTATTTTGTATTGCTTATTAATAATCCACTAAAAATGATCCCAAAAAGTTTCCTTAGAAAAAAGTGTGTGAAGATTTTTGTAATTCACCATGAAGCCATTAAACCCTTGTCACTGTCACTGTCATCCCATTGCTCATAGATTTGTTCGAGCGGGCACCAGTAGTGTCTCCATTGTGAGACTTGTTGTTACTGTTTTTGGCATATCGAATACGCCACAGTAGCTTGCCAGGCTCTGCTGTGCAGGCGGGATACGCTCAGTAGCTTGCCGGGCTCTCCGAGAGGGACTGAGGAATCGAATTCAAGTCAGCTGGGCTGCATGCAAGGCAAACGCCCTACCCGCTGCACTATCACTCCAGTCCATTAAACCCTTGTATAAGATATTACTAACATGTTAAAGGTTGAGCCCTGTGTGTGTGTGTGTGTGTGTGTGTATGTATGTATTCCCCCTAAGATTGGTTATCTTCTACTTTAAACCCCATAAACCCCATCAAATGTGGTGAGCTACTCTAGGTACATCAATGGTGTAAAGTATCACTGTCACAGTCACTGTCATCCCGTTGTTTGTCTATTTACTCGAGCGGGCACCAGTAACGTCTCTATTACACTCAGCCCCGAAATTTTAGCAGCCTCTCCTTACTCGTCTTTCCCAACGATTGGAGGCTTTTTCAGGGTCAAGGGAATGAGACCTATCGTTACTTTTTTTGTCATATCGAATACGCCACGGGTAGCTTGCCACGCTCTGCTGTGCAGACGGAATACTCTTGGTAGCTTGCCGGGCTCTCCAGGAGGTATATATATATCTTTTACTATATTTGGGATATGAATATGCCATGGGGAGCTTGCAAGGCTCTCCCATGTGGGCAACAGACTCTTGGTAGCTTGTCAGGTTCTCCAAGAAGGAGAACAAGGCTGTTAGATGTTGGTGTAAAGTGTAAGAATTCTAAAATTTTAAATACAGTTATACAGCAGATTCACTCATGGATGAAGCTCATCCAAGCCTGTGGAGAGTGGCCGAGAGCATGGAGGCGATTGAGTTCTGGAGGTTTTCAGCTGCCGGGGTTCTGTTGGGGCAGAGAGGGAAACTCACTCGTCCCCCTCCAGACTGCCCTGGATGAGACAGCCTGGTTCGGGGTCTGGAGGCATCTCTGTGACGTGTTTTCTGTGTTACTCTCTTCCTAGAGCTTTATTTCCGAGTCTCTGGATCATGGCCGTTAATGAGATTATATGGTGCCAAAGGCAGTTTTGTAGGCATGACTGCCAAGCTACTGGAAACACAGGGAGATGGGATACCCTTCAATTCTATCCAAGTTGGGGCTGGAAAGATAGCACCACAGGTAGGGCGCTGCCTTGCATATGGCTGACCTGAGTTTGATCGCAGTACCACATTTGGTCACCCAAGCACTGCCAGGAGTAATTCCTGAGTAAACTCTGAGCATCATCGTATGTTGCCCAAAGAAAAACAAACAAAACATAGTTCTATCCATGAAGGAGCAGAGACCATGATTTTATTTTTTTCTCAGAGCTGAGTAGTATTCCATAATGTATATGCAGTGTAAAAAACTAAGGCTCGCCGAGGGCTGAGCGCACTCTCGGGCTCTCCGGGCAGCTCTGTCTCACCGCCCGTGTCCGGTGCCCCGGAATCGCTGTGTGCTGTCGGTCGAGGGCAGGCGACGGAAGGAAGAAGGCCAGACTGGTTGCTCGATCAGTTTATTTCATTCTCTCTCCCTGCTTCTCTCCCAGCTCTTGGTCTATCTCTGGATCTGTGAATCTGGCCCCCATGGATCTGGCCCGTGGATCTGGCCCCCGTGGATCTGGCCCCCCAACCCACTCTTACAGCCTAGTTAAATCTCCCCAGCATGAGGGGGTTGGGGCGTACACCTAGGTGTGGTCACCATCAATAGGGTAAGGTTCCTTTCCCTTAGGGGATGCTTCTCCTAGGACTTAATTCTCTTTCAGCAGGAGGATCCACCCAAGGGCAGAGTCCCATGAATGTGTTTCTCTTCTCAGCCAGCAAACATATAAGAATTCATAATATTAATTGTTTTGTATGGACACAATAAGAGATGCATTAAAGCTTTATAGAATTGCTCTCCTGGGGCCATCTCAATCTCAGACTACAGTGCTCAGGCCAGATCAGTCTTTCCTATCCCTGGCAGGGTCCCAGTCTCATAATTACTATTGGATCATGACAGCATTTGTCTATGATAAAGCTCTTAACTTGTAGTTAAGAATTAGGCACTTTGGCCAGGCCCATCTCGATGCCAGGGTAGCACATAACTCACCGCTTGCCCTGGATCCTTCCCTTCCCACGTCGGGGACCCTGCTTTGGGGTGCTAGGAACTGAGGGCAACTGAGGCTTAAGTGGAGAAAGCAGATGCCCGGGAGGGAATAATATTCGAGGCCAATTAATTCCCAAGTTATAAAAACATAATATTGTCTTCTTGTGTCTATACAAAACAGACATAGCTTTAAAGTAAATTATTCAAAAGGCACAAGAAGAGGAGAAAGGCAATATTAACTTATATAATATAAATTCAGTATCCTAGGAAGGTCTGACCTTGCAAATTAGCAGAGTCAGATTAAGGGAAAGCCGAGGATTAACTCTTTAGGGGAAGAGAGCATGGAGAAGTGATTATAGCTAAACAAAGGGACTGGAACACCTTGATGGGTGAGACTGGGGTAAGCCTAAACTCCGGGAAAAACCATGACAAGCTACTTGTGGCAAGGAGGGAGAGGACAAAGTAATGTCATCCTACAATGCAGGACCTTTCTTTATCCAGTCATCTATTCTTGGACACTTGGTTTGTTTTTATATTTTGGCTATTGTGAATAGTGCTGCAATGAACATAGGAGTTCAAATGCTTTTCTGAAGAGAGTATTTGGACCTGTGGGGTAGATGCCCAGAAGTGGAATTGCTGGGTCATACAGAAACTCAATTCTTTGTTTTTTGATTAGTGTGATATTGTTTTCCATAAAGGTTGAAGCAATCAACTTTCCCACCAGCAGTGAATAAGGGTTCCTTTGCGCCCCCCCACCCATGTAAACACTGGTTGTTTGTTCTTTTTGGTATGAGCCAGTCTCACATTATGAAGTAATAGCCCATTGTTTAGATTTGTATTTCCCAAGATGATTAATGGTGCAGAACATTTTTCCATATGCTTTTTAGCCTTCTGTATATCTTTGAGAAGTTTCTCTTCATCTTTTCTCCACATTTTTTGATGGGTTGATTGATTCTTTTTCTTGTTTAGTTTTGCAAGTTCTTTATATATTTTGGTTACTAACTCTTTGACAGATGAGTGGTGGGTAAATATTTTCTCCAAGCCGTGAGTTGTCTTTTGTTTATTTGTTTGTTTTTGTTGGGGGGGCCACACCCAGAGGTGCCAAGCTTATTCCTGACTCTGTACTCAAGCATCACTCCAGGTGGTCCTGGGAGACCAGATGGGATACCAGGGATCAAACCCAGGTTGCCCACATGTAAGGCAAGTGCCCTGCCCACTGTACTCTCTCTCTGGCCCCTGTGGGGTATCTTTTTATTCTAGTCATCATTTCATTTGTAGTCCAAAAGCTTTGTTTGTTTTGTTTGAGGGTCATACCTGGCGGTGCCCAGG
Organism: Sorex araneus; assembly: GCF_027595985.1. Taxonomy (NCBI): domain Eukaryota; kingdom Metazoa; phylum Chordata; class Mammalia; order Eulipotyphla; family Soricidae; genus Sorex; species Sorex araneus. The sequence continues at coordinate 268,182,795 of NC_073313.1, read as the reverse complement.
TTTTACTCATGGTCTGCACTCAAGGATCATGCCAGCAGTATTAGGGGAACATGTGAGGTGCTAGGAATCAAACCCAGGTTTGACTGTATACAAGGCAAATGCCCTAACTTCTGTACTATCTCTCTGGCTCCCCCCAAAACTTCTTCATGTGGTTTATCTTTGCTCTCATTTGCTTGGCCAGAGGTATTGAATCATTGAATATGATTAAATATGCACAAATAAGTCAATGTAATACACCATTCAATACAAGGGAAAATAAAGATCATATGATCACATAATAAATGCACAGACAGTATTTTCTCAAGCTCCAACATCCATTCATGATAAAAGCTCTCAGTAAAATGAAAAGAAACTTTATTCAATATAGTTAAAGCCATTAACCATGAAGCCACAGCGAGCAGCTCACTCATTGGTAAAAACATGAAAGCCATCCCTCGAAGATTATGCTCAAAAGATTGCCCACTCACCAACTATTATTCAATTTTTACTATGAATTCATCATCATCATCATCATCATCATCATCATCATCATCATCATCATCATCATCATCATCATCCCGTTGATCATCGAATTTCTCGAGCGGTCACAGTAACATCTCCTTTTATCCTAGCCCTGAGATTTTAGAAGCCTCTCTTTACTCGTCCTTCCCAATGATGCCGAATTGGAGGCTCTTTCAGGGTCAGGGGAATGAGACCCATCATTGTTATTGGTTTTGGCATATGAATACACCATGGGGAGTTTGCAAGGCTCTCCCATGTGGGCAGGAAACTCTCGGTAGCTTGCCAGGTTCTCCCAGAGGGAGAAGTAGGCTATAAGATGCTTCCAGGAGCTTGGTTTTAAGTCTCTATTTAAGAGACTATGAATTAATAGTAAAATTAATCATGAATTAATATTATCTAATTATTCAATACTACTGGAGGTCCTGGTCATAGTTATTAGGCAATAAAGATGCATCCAAATTGGAAAAAGTCAAACTAACACTATTTGCAGATGGCATGATAGTAAGAAAACCCTGAGGCCAGAATGATCCTACAGTGGATAGGGCACTTGCCTTGCGGGTGGCAAATCCCAGCATCTCATAAGGTCCCCAGCCCCTCTAGGAGCAATCCCTGAGTTCTGAGCCAGGAGGAAACTCTGAGCACCACCAGGTGTGGCCCAATAAATAAATATAAATAAGATTAAATAAATAAATAAAAAGAAACAACCTAGAATCCATAAACTTGTAGAATAATGTGGCAGGCTACAAAATTAATACACAGAAATTCGTACTTTGTATACCTAAATATGGAAACCATGAAATAGAATAATAATGACTTTTTTAATCTCAGAATTGCACTTTGAAAAATTAAAAACCTGGAAATCAGCTTGACAAGAGAGGCAAAAGGCTCATATAAAAACAACATGAGTGGGACCAGAAAAACAGTACAGTGAGTAGGAAGTTTGCCTTGCCCATGGCCGATCCAAGTTTGGTCCCCAGCATCCCATATGGGCTCTTAAGCACTGCCAGGAGTGATTCCTGAGTGCAGAGCCAGGAGTAACCCCTGAGCATCACCGGGTGTGATCCAAAAAGAAAAAAAAAAATGAGAGGCAAGAGAGATAGTACAGTGAGCAGGACAAATGCCTTGCACACAACTGACCCACGTTGGATCCCCAGCATTTTATATGATCCCCTGAGCACTGCCAGATGTGCCCTGAAAACAACAACAAAATGATGAAACTGCTAAAAAAAATAAATGAAACACAAAAAATGGAAACACCCACTGCCCATGGGTTGGAAGGATAAATATTGTCAAAATGACAATCCTACCCAAAGCTTTATACGGATTCAATGCAGTTCCTATAAAAAATACCCATTACAGGTTTTGTTAATTTTTGGGCCATACCCAGCTGTCTCAGGGCTTACTCTGTACTCAAGAATCACATTATAGCAGTGCTCAGAGGACCCTGTGTGGCCATGTTCCAAGCAAGGGTTGAAATGCTGTTGAAATTTACATGGAGTAATAAAATCTCCATAAGAATAAGAGAGTCTCTTGCCTCCCCTCCTTACCCCTCCCCCGCCTGGTTGTCTTCCCCGGGGCCCCTCTGAAGGGGTGGCCTTCAGTTTCCCTCCCCACCCTGGAAAGAGCTCCCACAGCCAAAGACCTCCGGAACCCAGCCACAGCCATGCTTAAGGCCCCTCTCCACACAGTTTGGACAAATCTCACACATGAAGGAACCGGCAGAGGAACCCAGGTGTATGGGACCCGGGGCTGAGACCTCCAAGCCTGCTCGGATCGGGACTGGGCCTCTTCCTCCCAGATTCCTCATTCTCCAGTAGCTAGGCGGTCACACCCAGGGACTGCCCCTGGCGCCGTGTAATCCCACCAACAGCCAACATCCAGAGACTATAAAACCAAGCTCCCAGAAGCAACATCTTATAGCCTACTTCTCCCTCTGGGAGAACCTGGCAAGCTACTGAGAGTTTCCTGCCCACATGGGAGAGCCTGGCAAACTCCCCATGGTGTATTCATATGCCAAAACCAATAACAATGATGGGTCTCATTCCCCTGACCCCGAAAGAGCCTCCAATGCGGCACCATTGGGAAGGACGAGTAAAGAGAGGCTTCTAAAATCTCAGGGCTAGGACGAATGGAGACATTACTGAGACTGCTCAAGAAAATCAATGTCAATGGGATGATCATGATCATGATCATGATGATCATGATGATCATGATGAATCTCCAAATAACCAAGGCAATCCTAGAGAAAAAAGATAGGAGGTTTCTCTTTTCCCAACTTTATACTATTAAGCCATAATAATCAAATAGTGTGATACTGAGATAAAGACAGACTGTCAGACGAATAGAGAACTGAGACCCCAGGGATGAATTTACAGAGATGTGGTCAGCTAATCGTCAACAAAGGAGCTAAGAGCATGAAATGGAACAAGGAAAGTCTCTTCAACAAATGGTGTTGGAAAAACTGGCATTAAAAAAAAAAAAAACTCAGACTCTACTTCACACCGTGTATAAGAATCGATTTACTGAGTTGGGAGGAGGGGGCCATTAAGGAGAGTGGGGTGATGAAAGGAATTGCTGCTGGGAAATGTACACTGATGAAGAGACTCCTGTTGGAACATTGTATGACTGAAACCTCATCATGGACAACTTTGTAACTCATTATCTCATGGTGATTTAATTTTTAAAAACTTTCTTTAAATCACAATGAAAAAAATCAATTTACAGCAAATTGGAGCCAAAGATAGTACAGCAGGTGGGGCGCTTGCCTGCAACCTGGGATAGATCCCTGGTACCCCATATGGTACCCCAAGCACCTCTAGGGGTGATCCCTGAGAACTTAGAGCCAGGAGTCAGCCCTGAGCACTGCTGTATGTGGCTCCAAAAAAAAAAAAGCCATAAAGTGGGTTCAAGACCTTGATATCAGAACTGAATTGTAAGTTTGACAGCCCAGGCTTCTGTAAGTGGGCAGCACAGGGGCAGAACCTTTCATGGCACTGAGTCCAGAGGGATTTGTTTCCTTTCCCCATCCCTTCCCCTCCCTTCCCCTGCTGCTCTAGTCCTGAGGACCCAGTCCTGCACTAGCCTGGGAGTGGTACTCTCACATTTGGTCGTGATACTCACCAGACTTGTACACGTGATCTGTGGTTACTGTTCAAGTCCTGAGGAGAGTGGGCACGCTCATTTACTTGTGCTCATGCACACTCTGGCTGTAGTGATGGCTGGATGTTGCTGTGGGGCTCACACACGTGGCTGGGGCACAGGGGCGCAGGGCTCATACCCCTGGCCTGACTGTGAGCTTCCTTCAGCTGTGATACTGGCTGTGTGTTGAATATCACACACACATTGCAGTATCCCAGAGAGCAGAGCTCAGGACCCGTGCTCAGTGCAGTGTGTGGCCCCGGTGTTCCAACTCTTGGATTCATGCTCACAGGTTGGGCCTTTTAGCCTCTCAGCCATCCCAGGGAGCCCACAATGGGATACATTTGTTTGTTTTGTTTTGAGACCACACCCTGAGGTGTTCAGGAGTTACTCCTGGCTCTGCACTCAGGGATCACTCCTGGTAGTGCTCAGAGGACCATATGGGATGCTGGAGATCAAACTGAAATTGGCTGCATACAAGATAAGCACCCTTACCTGCTCCGCCCCCAAGGGGCTAAACACTTTTTGTGTTCTCTCTCTCTCTCTCTCTCTCTCTCTCTCTCTCTCTCTCTCTCTCTCTCTCTCTCTCAACGCCTGCATGCACATGCATGCGCGTGCGCGCGCGCACACACACACACACACACACGCATGCACGCGCATATACAGAGTAAATTCCTCAAGCAAAGGGCCCTTTGAATTCATCTTTGAATTTCCAGTGCCTGACAGAAATTAGGATACATTTTCTTTAAATGAAGGCCACTTCTTCCCTATAATGGTATCTATAACCAGTTGCCTCTATAATAAATAACATCGTCATTCTGCAGGATATTGCCTTTTTTCTCCTCACTATACTAGCACTGCCTAGACTAACAAAGCAGAAAGAACACAGTGTTTTAAAGTCAAGCACAACATGAGTCTTCCTCTGCTTTGGAATCTTGGTTATGCTGCCCTCTCTCACTTGCTCTCTCTCTCTCTCACTCTTGCTCTCTCTCATTCTTTTTCTTTCCCCCTCCTCTTTCCCCCCTCTCTATTTTTGCCCCATATGGCTTTTTTGTTTATTTGGTTTTGGTTTGGGGCCACCCCCAGCAGTGCTCAGGCCTCTAACTGAGCTCAGGAATTACTCCCAGACAGCTCAGGGACCATGTGGGGTATGAGGGATCGAACCCAGGTTGACCACATCAACATAGCAGATAGGTCAACGCCCTATCCAGTGTACTACCTCTCCAGCCTCTGTGGTGTTTTGTTGTTTGGGTCCAGGGAGAAAAGGGGGGGGAAAGGAGGGGGCAGGGGTCACATATTCAACTGTGCTCAGGGCTTACTCGTGGCTCTGTGCTCAGGGATCACTCCTGCTGGACTCAGATAATTCCTGGGAGGCTCAGGGGATCATATGGGGTACCAGGGATCAAACCCAGATGGCCATGTCCAAGGCGAGTGCTTTACCTGCTATTCTGTCCCTCTGGCCCAGGTTTAATTCTTTTGGTTTGGTTTGGTTTTGGCCCCCCACCCTGTGGTGCTCAGAGCTTACTCCTGACTCTGCATTCAGAGATAACCTGGCAGGCTTTAGAGGACCATATGGGGTGCCAGGGATTGAACCCAGGTCACAGCCATATGCAAGGCAAACACCCGATTCACTGTACTATCACTCCAGCCCTTCCAAACTTAATTTTCCATATAAAAAAATAGCAATGGAGTGCTCTGGTGATTAGATAAGTCAATATATGCAATATCCCATGGGGGGACAGTGTGTAATAATTACACATAAAATGTTTTCTATGAGGCAAGCATACTTACTCTCTCTTCAGTGCTCAGAAACCTGAAGACACCCTATCTGCCCCAGACCTGGCCAACAAGGTATTCACTGACTCCTTCCCCCCCACCTTTTTTGTATTTTGGGCCATATCTGGTGATGCTCAGGGGTTACTCCTGGCTGTGCACTCAGGAATCACTCCTAGTGGTGCTCGGGGGACTATATGGGGTTCCAGGGATCAAAGCTGAGTAGGCTGCATGCAAGGCCAATGCCTCCCTGCTTGGGCCCCTCACACTGATTCCTGTTTGACACACTCAGGGGCTCTCCACGGCTAGGGGACATGGTGGTCAGGTGTTTGTTTAGGAGGTCGTGTTGGAAAATCCCAAGTCTCATCTGACTCAACTCATATAGTGCCAAGATTTGATAGAATTTCAAAGGAAATACAATTTTTTGTTTGTTTCTCAGCTATATTGGCTTCCTGAGGCTGCTGTATCAAATTACCACAAATTTCATAGCATAAAACAATAAGGTCACAGTTCTCGGGGTCAGCTGTCTGAAACCAAGGCGTGTACAGGAGAAAACTTGCTTGCTTTTTTTTTCCAGCCATCTGCCACAAAGGCTTCCAGACTTATTTGGCTTATTGACCCCTTTTCAGAAAAAAAAAATGACTCAGCACCCTTCTGGAAACCTACCTTATTCAAGTAAACAAATAGAAAGTATGCCTCCCCTCATCTGCACCAGGCTATACGACCCCCTAGATCTCAGCACCTCTGGGGGTCAGTATCACCTTCTTTGGGAATGGCCCTGGCTCCAGGCTTCTCCAGTATGTCTCCATCACTTCATAGCCTTCTCCTCTGTGCGTCTTGTCTTCTCTTCCTGAGAAGGGCACACCCTTTGGCACTGAGGGACCATCCAGATTGTACAGATCTCATTTTGAGATCACTAATGGTAGACTGTCTCCAAGCAAAGTCATGGTTGTAGACAATAGGGTAGGATTGGGGGAAGGGGAGCACACACAGGAACTACCATTTAACCCACTACACAAGCTAAGAAAATAGGGCTGTGAGGGGCCAGAGTGACAGTACAGTGGGTAGGGCACTTACCTTCTATATGGTAGACCCAGGTTCAATCCTCAGCACTTCATATGCTCCCCGAGTCCTGCCAGGACTGATCCCTGTACAGCAGAGTTTGCACCCCCCCATCCTAAAAATAAATGGGGCTTTGGAGACAGAACAGGACCAGTTCTCCTCCTTTGAAGCTCGGTTCTGCTACTTCACTCAGAACTGTTCAGTGAGGCCACTCTATGTCAAGTCCCAGATGCTGGGAAATCAGACCACAAGATTTGGCAGTGCAATAAGGAAGCTCCAGGTCCACTGGGTTCAGCTGCTTCATAGTGGGTCTTCAGAGAGCCGGCAAATACATATTTCATAACAGAGCTAAACTATCAACCAGGTATTGAAGGACTTTATTAAAGAATCTTCATTTAGCCAGGCATGGAAGGAATAAAGGCTATTCTTGCCAAGAGAATTTCTTTATGAAAGAAACTGTCTTCACAATTTGGGGTGCAGAGAAGATGAATTTCCAGAAGTTCTTTTATTTTGGCTGCTTGTTGAGCCACACCCAGCAGTGCTCAGGGGACCAACATGTGCTGGAGATCAAACCCAGGGCTTTGTTCTAGCCCTTTGAGCTCTCTCGTCAGCCCAATCTTTCAGAGGTTTAAGATCAGTGCTAGAAGTGAAATTAATAATTTTCTTTGGCCACAAAGAGGCCTGTCCATCTGCATTCTAGCCTCTTGGTGCAGCTGACCCAGCAGATATGATGACAGGGGTCAAACTCTCACCCAAGTAAAAGCTTGGGGAGACAGTACAGTAGGGAAGGAGCTTGTCTTGCATGCAGCCAACCTGACACCGACACCCTTTAGGGCTCCCTGAGCACCACCAGGAGGGATCCCTGAGTGCAGAGCCAGGGATAAGTCCCTAAATGTTGCCAGGTGTGGCTCAAAACCAAAACAAACCAAAAGAGAAAGAAATTTTTATGCTCTTTTGTTTTCCACTGACATGGGCCACACCCAGTGACTCTTGAGGGCTTTTCCTGGTCCAATGCTCTTGAATTCTTCCCAGAGGTGCCCCGGGACCTGCAGTGCCAGGGCTTGAACCTGGATCTCCTGATGCAAAAGGTGCACTCCGGTCCACTAAGCTAACTGCTCAGCCCAACAACATCTTATGTTTTGCATCTCCCCACACCTGAGGCAGCGCTGTCTCAGAGACTGTGCTGTCTCTTGGGCTCAAAACAGGTTTGAACTCTGGCACCTCATATTGTCCCCCCAACCCCTCTAGAGTGGTTTCTGAGCACAGAGCCAGGAGTAAGCCCCCAAAACACAAGGGTGTGGCCCCAAAAAAACAAGGGGAAAAAAGGAAATAAAAGAATTTCAGGGGGAGGCAAAATAGTGAAGCAAGATAATTTTTATTGAACAAAACCTAGATGTGTAGCTAGCTGGTGGCTTGGTAAAGTGAGGAATGGGGAAGTAGACTCAAAAATGGAGTGTTTCAGGGGCTGGAGTGATAGCACAGCGGGTAGGGCGTTTGCCTTGCACACGGCCAACCCAAGTTTGATTCCCAGCATCCCATATGGTCCTCTGAGCACCACCAGAAGTAATTCCTGAGTGTAGAGCTAGGAATAACCCCTGTGCATTGCCAGGTGTGACCCAAAAAACAAACAAATAAATAAATAAACAAACAAATAATAAAAATGGAGTGTTTCAGACTCCCACAGCCACCACAATTTCACTCACCCAGTGGCCCTTCCTGCTCTGCCAATTCACAAAAACCCTGGGGCATCCTCAGGAGGAGGATGGGCCGAGACCCTTTCCTGCCGAAGCCCCACAAGCCACCCACAGCCACCACTGCAGCCACGCCAAGGGCTCGACTCCATGGCTTCACTGGTATCCTCTGCAGAGACGCCAAAATGAAAATAGTATCAGCTACTCCAATGCCCAAGATGAGGTCTCTGGTGTTTTGGGAGTCGGAATGGGCAGCCTCCCCACAATCCCAGGTACTTCCAGAAGCCCCAGTAGCCACGCCCGCTTCCAATAGCCGCCACCATGTCAGCTCACTGGCCCAATCGTAGGTCCTGTCTCTGTACACCTCCTGATTTCTCAATACTGAAACTCCAGTAGGAGCACACCATTTTAGATGGGAAAGTAACCGAGAAGCCAACTAAACTCAGCAAACAAAAACGGTAACACAGTTGGCATAGCTAGCAACAAACAGCTTAATAAATTATTAGACAAGGACTTACATCCTGTGAGGAAAGCTAACAATTCACATTTAAAAATTGAGTTTTGAATGACTCCTGGTTCCTGAACGACCATGATCCCAGAGGCACACAAACCAATCTCGGAACCCAGCGGCTTTTGGCAGAAATGCATCTGGACTGTGCATTAAACTACGGTGCTGTGCCACCCTGGGTGGGGAAAGGTGTTTGTCCCTTCTGCCTTTTTTCCCCCAGCAGCAGCATGGTGGCCACCATCTTTCAGAGCCTGTTGAACAGTCAGGTATGAGACTGCATTGACGGGACACGAGGGGCCTCACGGGATAGGGGTGGAGCCAAGCCCTCTCCCCACCCCTATGAGGCCCCGAGTTGCCACCCACAAATGGCTCCTCTGGCTCCTGAACGGCCATGATCCCAGAGGCACACAAACCAATATCAGAACCCAGCAGCTTTTGTCAGAAATCCCTCCAGACTTATTACTAAAATATCAGAAATCCAAAATTGCACGGCTGCTTTGTGGCCACATAACATCATATGCTCTTCATAATTAGCAATAGAAAACAAATTATCTAATGATGCCTTTTGGGCAGGTCTGATTGTTGGGAAAATTCCAAGTAGTAATGGTGGGTCTTTTGTCAAAATATTGAATGTGATCAAAGTGGAGAGAGAGTAAAGTGGAAATTTTCTGCCACACAGGCAGGGGGAGGGGTGGGATGGGGGGTATACTGGGGTTCTTGGTGGTGGAAAATATGCACTGGTGAAGGGATGGGTGTTTGATCATTGTATGACCAAGACCTAAACTGGAAAGTTTGTAACTGTTCTCACAGTGATTCAATAAAAAAGAAAAAAAAATGAGTTTTATGGTAGAGGGATATATACATACCTCTTGGAGAGCCCAGCAAGCTACCGAGAGTATCCTGCCCGCAAGGCAGAGCTGGCAAGCTACCTGTAGCATATTCGATATGCCAAAAACAGTAACGATAGGTCTTATCCCCCTGGCCCTGTAAGAGTCTCCAGTTGTTGGGAAAGATGAATAAGAAGAGGCTGCTAAAATCTCAGGGCTGAGTATAATAGAGACATTACTGGTGCCTGCTCCAGTAAATCGACGAACAATGGGATGACAGTGATACAGTGATGGTAGAGGGAAGGTGTAATGGTGATGGGATTGCCATTGGAACATTGAATGAATGCCTGTAACAAATCATCATGAACAACTTTGTTTTTTTTTTTTTTTTTTTTGTTTGAGAAATTCTTTTATTGGCTTAACATTTTAATTGAATCATTAAATATTGAACTCATTGAAAGGAAACCTGTTTTAGAATGATTTACTTTTTCATCCTTTCTAATGTAGTGGTACTATTTTTATCATCATCATCATCATCCTGTTGATCATCGATTTTCTCAAGTGGTCTCAGTAATGTCTCCATTAGTCCTAGCCCTGATGAGACCCATCATTGTTACTGGTTTTAACATATGAATATGCCACAGGGAGCTTGCGAGGCTCTCCCATGTGGGCAGGAAACTTGGTAGCTTGCCAGGTTCTCACGAGGGAGAACTAGGCTATAAGATTTTTTTTTTTTTTAATTTTTATTAAATCACCATGTGGAAAGTTACAAAGTTCTCAGGTTTATATGTCAGTAATACAATATTCAAACACCCATCCCTTCACCAGTGCCCATATTCCACCACCAGAAACCCCAGTATACCCCCCGCCCCCACCCCCTACCCCCTACTGTATAATTAATGAATTTCACTTCATTTTCTCTTTACCCTGATTACATTCCATAATTCAACACAAAACTCACTATAGTTGACATAACTCTCTCTCTCTTTTTTTTTTTCTCTTTTTCCTTTTTTTTTTATTTTTCTTTTTCCCCCTCATCCCCCTGCCTGCGCCTCATAGTATGGTGTACGCCACGCCACGTCGGCCAGCGTGGGGCTTTTGCTTAGTTCACAGTCCAGAAGTGGCTGCTACATTAAAAACCTTCAATATTTTCAACAAAAACTTACTGTTATTATTTGGAGTTTCCCCCCCAAGTCAGACCTGTTCAAATGGAACCCTTTCACATTGCTGACAATTATAAATGTTAAGTCGCGCGGACGCAGAAGCGTCCGCGCGGTTTTGGATTTCCGCACAAAGTCCAGGGAAAATTCTGCCAGAAATTACATAGCCCAGCTCACAGTCCCAGTGCATTGCTGTAAGAAGTCTCTGAGTTCAAAGTCTTTAGGCGCAGAGGGTCCGATTCGCGCTCAGCAGCTCCGGGTTTATCTGGGCCGAGGGCGTGCCGGTTACGCCCCCTTCCCATGAGTTCCTGGGAGCCCCCAAAGTCAAATCCGAATACCTGTGGGTCTGGAATCAGAAGATGGCGCCTGCCACATGGTGCCGCCAGCCCGCTGCTTTCCATGCAGGAAGACAGGGTGGGGAGGAAAAAAAAATCCACCCCCAGCAGCACCGAGTTGTAGCCCAGTTTGGTGTCCCAGTGCATCGCTCTCGGGTGCTGCGCTGGATGCCCGAATGTGTTACATCTTTGGAGTCAAAGTCTTTAGGCGCAGAGGGTCCGATTCGCGCTCAGCAGCTCCGGGTTTATCTGGGCCGAGGGCGTGCCGGTTACGCCCCCTTCCCATGAGTTCCTGGGAGCCCCCAAAGTCAAATCCGAATACCTGTGGGTCTGGAATCAGAAGATGGCGCCTGCCACATGGTGCCGCCAGCCCGCCGCTTTCCATGCAGGAAGACAGGGTGGGGAGGAAAAAAAAATCCACCCCCAGCAGCACCGAGTTGTAGCCCAGTTTGGTGTCCCAGTGCATCGCTCTCGGGTGCTGCGCTGGATGCCCGAATGTGTTACATCTTTGGAGTCAAAGTCTTTAGGCGCAGAGGGTCCGATTCGCGCTCAGCAGCTCCGGGTTTATCTGGGCCGAGGGCGTGCCGGTTACGCCCCCTTCCCATGAGTTCCTGGGAGCCCCCAAAGTCAAATCCGAATACCTGTGGGTCTGGAATCAGAAGATGGCGCCTGCCACATGGTGCCGCCAGCCCGCCGCTTTCCATGCAGGAAGACAGGGTGGGGAGGAAAAAAAAAATCCACCCCCAGCAGCACCGAGTTGTAGCCCAGTTTGGTGTCCCAGTGCATCGCTCTCGGGTGCTGCGCTGGATGCCCGAATGTGTTACATCTTTGGAGTCAAAGTCTTTAGGCGCAGAGGGTCCGATTCGCGCTCAGCAGCTCCGGGTTTATCTGGGCCGAGGGCGTGCCGGTTACGCCCCCTTTCCCATGAGTTCCTGGGAGCCCCCAAAGTCAAATCCGAATACCTGTGGGTCTGGAATCAGAAGATGGCGCCTGCCACATGGTGCCGCCAGCCCGCCGCTTTCCATGCAGGAAGACAGGGTGGGGAGGAAAAAAAAATCCACCCCAGCAGCACCGAGTTGTAGCCCAGTTTGGTGTCCCAGTGCATCGCTCTCGGGTGCTGCGCTGGATGCCCGAATGTGTTACATCTTTGGAGTCAAAGTCTTTAGGCGCAGAGGGTCCGATTCGCGCTCAGCAGCTCCGGGTTTATCTGGGCCGAGGGCGTGCCGGTTACGCCCCCTTCCCATGAGTTCCTGGGAGCCCCCAAAGTCAAATCCGAATACCTGTGGGTCTGGAATCAGAAGATGGCGCCTGCCACATGGTGCCGCCAGCCCGCTGCTTTCCATGCAGGAAGACAGGGTGGGGAGGAAAAAAAAATCCACCCCCAGCAGCACCGAGTTGTAGCCCAGTTTGGTGTCCCAGTGCATCGCTCTCGGGTGCTGCGCTGGATGCCCGAATGTGTTACATCTTTGGAGTCAAAGTCTTTAGGCGCAGAGGGTCCGATTCGCGCTCAGCAGCTCCGGGTTTATCTGGGCCGAGGGCGTGCCGGTTACGCCCCCTTCCCATGAGTTCCTGGGAGCCCCCAAAGTCAAATCCGAATACCTGTGGGTCTGGAATCAGAAGATGGCGCCTGCCACATGGTGCCGCCAGCCCGCCGCTTTCCATGCAGGAAGACAGGGTGGGGAGGAAAAAAAAATCCACCCCCAGCAGCACCGAGTTGTAGCCCAGTTTGGTGTCCCAGTGCATCGCATGAACAACTTTGTAAACCACAGTGTTTATGTAAAGTGTAAGGAGAAAATTTTAATTTAGAAAAAAAATTTGTAATGAGAGTAAAAATATTGAGTTTTATACTTACTGATTTTAATATTAGAACTTTGTTATCTAATCAAATTCAACTCTAGAATATAGTTAACAGTTGTGACTTTGTCTACATTAAAATGAAAAAAAAACATTTTTAACAATTTCTACCTCTGCTTCTCAGGGAAAGGTCTGGCCTCGCTCCGATCAGTCCCAACCTCAGTGCAGTCATTCTGGTCCATCACCTTTCCCCAACAGAAAAGAATTCCAGGAGGAAGCAAAATGGCAAAGCAAAAAAATACATATATATTGAAACTTAGTTAGAAAGGGAAGCCAGAGTCATAGTACAGCTGGAAGGGTGCTTGCCTTGCACACAGCCAACGGGGGTTTGATCCTGGCATCCCATATGGTCCTCCCCCAAGCACGCCAGGAGCAACTCCTGAGTGAAGAGATGGAGTAGCTTCTGAGCATGGCTGGTTGTGACCCCCCAACAACCAACAATAAAACTTATTTAGAAAGATGTGAAGGGAGCCAAGAGGAGAAGTGTGTGTTCAAGAGAGAACACAGCTTCTCCAGAGTGGAAATAGGCAAGTAAAGAAACAATCAAATGAGATGCTTGTTCCAGGGAGAACACAGGCTTGAAGAGCTTTCAGAAGCTTTAATACAGTTCTTCCAAATGGGGTTGTTGTTTTGAATTTCGCATACATAAGAGTGAATCTGGGCGTTGTCACAGGAAAAGCCGGGTACTGTTGATGGGCTTCCTTAATCACGTGGATTCTTCTGTAGCTTCTTCTTTTCTGAGGACTCCACCCTTCCCTGGGTGGGGCCTTGGATTTCTGCATTGGGTGGTGCCTCAGTTTCTCTCCAAAGAGCTCAGGATTTGCAGGTCAAAGGGATGGGCTAGGAAATCTCTGCTTAAATTCTTATGATTACTCTTTTCCAAAAGCATATTACCAGGACTCTACCTCTCGGTCTACAGTAGATGTGAGGGGGGAGAAGGGAAGGAATCCCTGTTGACAGCCTCCTTGCCAGGATCCGCCCTACCTACATGACTGCTACAAGGGGAATGATACATCTCAGGCAGACCTGTGGGTGACCCCCAGTATGGGGGAAATACACCTCTATCTCTGTAAAGTTAGGTTTTAGTTTTTGTTTTTGTTTCATTTGGGGGCCATACCTGGCAATGCTCAGGGGTGACTCCTGGCTCTGCACTCAGAAATTACTCCTAGCAGGGCTCAAGGTGATATCAGTGGGCCCCACTGGTGACTTATGTGAAGCAGGAAGGAAAAAGACGGTCACTTTCTCACCATCCGCCTCTGCCATCTGGGACCCAGGGTTACTGGTTTTTTTTATTTATTTATTTTTTTTTGCTTTTTGGGTCACACCCAGCGATACTCAGGGGTTACTCCTGGCTTTGCACTCAGGAATTACTCCTGGCGGTGCTTGGGGGACCATATGGGATGCCGGGGATCGAACCCTGGTTGGCTGCCTGCAAGGCAAACGTCCTACCCGCTGTGCTATCGCTCCGGCCCCGGGTTACTGGTTTTTTGTCTCACCTCACAGAGAGGAATTTCAGGAGTAGACAAGCAGTGAATTAAATAGATTTTATTTGGAGGGTTTTTGAAGGTGTGGAGCGGAGAGAGAGAGTAGAGCACTCAAGAGGGCTTCTCCAAGGGCGGAGAGAGCCCCTACACACATATCCCAGTGATGTAGACAGGAAGACAGGAAAAGGCAATAAAACTTAGGTCAACAGAACTTCTGGGAGGAAACTCCTAAGACTGATCCACCCCATGGATACAGAAAACAGACCTGATAAGACCTTCAGCAGACCCTGAGGAGTTTGGACCTCTTCCCATGAAGTTCCTCTCCTCGAAAATCCTGATCTCTCCTTTAATCCGATTGGCTTAAGTGATTCACCCCAAGAAGACTCAAGACAACCTGCAAAGAGCCTATAGAAAACACTTGAACAAAGAAAGGGCACGCATATGCTGCCTGAGCCCGTGTGCTGCGTGCTCTCGCATGACTGAGCACATGTGTCACCCGCATCTCCCCTCTTGAGATGTGTACTTCCATGCTTTCCTATCTAATGCTGGGATGTGTGTAGGGGCTCTCTCCACCCTTGGAGAAGCCTGTGTTCTCCCTTGAGCGCGTTACTCTTATTCTCTACTCTTACTTTCCTCTCCCTCCCTCCCTCCCAATAAAATCTGTTTAATTCACTGCTTGTCTACTCCTGAAATTCTTTTCTTCGAGAAAAGATCCCTGGAAACCCTGGGTAAGGCCTGGGACTGGTTTCTCCTTTCCTGCACAGAGTGAATCCTCACTCCAGCCTGAGTCCATGGCTCCCTGAGAAATCATCGGGTGGTGGGGATCAAATCCCGTGTCGAGAAGACCAAGCGAACTTCAGGTGTGTCCTGACAGCCACCTGGTGGGGCTGGTGGGGCTCAGGCCCGTGCCAAGAAGGGGCTCATCGCAGACTTTACCAGTCCTAGCCTTCCCAGCGGGTGCCGGGTGGCAGACGAGGAGTGAGAGAAGGTGACTGTCTTTCTCTCCTCCTGACTCGCGTGAGCCACCCGTGGGGTCCACTGACATCACCCGCATTAGCTTGAAAGTACACGTCTCAAGAGGGGAGGTGCGGGACTCATAGGGCAGCATATGCGTGCCCTTCCTTTCTTAAAGATGGCTTTTATAGAGTATCTTCTCGGGATGTCTTGGTCTCAATTATTCTGAAGTTTTCTCTAGAAGGCTGAATCACTAAGGTTAATCAGATTATGGAGGAGGTCATAGGGTCTTCAAGGAATTTCCCTCATGGGGAGGGGTCCAATCTCCTTAGGGTCCTTTGCTGCTCAAGGTTTTATCCACATCTACAGGGTGGATCAACCTTAGAATTTTCCTCCCAGAAGTTTTGTTGACCCGATTTTCATTGCCAGGTTGATTCCCTATCAACCTGCCTACATCAAAGGGACCATATGGGATGCCGGGGATTGAACCCAGGTCAGTTGCATACAAGGTAACCGCCCTCCCCAGCCCATCCAGGAGAAACCCCTGTGCTAGGGTGCTATCAAGGGAAATTGCTAGGAAGTGTTGGTGGCTTCCTTTGATATTCCTAGTCACTGTCACTGTCATCCCATTGCTCATCAATTTGCTCAAGTGGGCACTAGTAACGTCTCCACTGTGAGACTTGTTACTGTTTTGGGCATATTAAATACACCACAGGGAGCTTGCCAGGCTCTGCCTTGCAGGCAGAATACTCTCGGTAGTTTGCCAGGCTCTCTGAGAAGGGTGGAGGAATTAATCCCAGGTCGGCCACGTGCTAGGCAAATGCCCTACCCACTGTGCTATCTCTCCAGCCCAATATTCCTAGTATGGTCACCTTTTAGGTATCCTCTATAATGGGTTCAGCCAATCCAGGCCCGGCATTCTGCATCTCAAAGGCATTCCTGGCTCCACCAAATGCCTTGATGCCTTTGGGCTGGTTTGAGTTCCAGACTGTTTCCCAATCCACATTACCAGGTCTACCCCTTCCCCGTCCCATCTCTCTCCCTACAACCTAAGGCCTCAACCTCTGAACTTTCTCTTTGACCCAAAACTTAAATTGTTTTACTGTGCCATTTTTGGTGAACTTCATCACTGATTTCTCCCTTTCTTCTTCCCAAAGTTCTCGACCTTGTCTATCCCCCCACCCCCACTCTGTGGGTAGGTGGTGTAGTGTATATACTCGGTGGTGCTCAGGGTTTACTCTTGGTTTTGTGCTTATGGATCACTCTGAGTGCACTCAGGGACCATATGGAGATTGAACCTGGGTTGGCCTCTTGCAAGGCAAATAACTGGCCTTACACACTATACTGTCTCCCCAGTCCCTTATCCAGGTTTTTTATCCTCTGAGTTACTCAGTTTTGTTAAATGTTCCTCATATGTTCAGATGGTATATGTGCTATTAATAGCACATATAATTTATATGTAATTAATATGTACATAAAGAGACTGGCATTCATCAAAATGAACAAGAACAACCAGAGCTGGTGCGGATGCAGGGAGAAAGGAACTCTTATTCATTGTAGGTGGGAATGCTGACTGGTCCAGCCATTTTGGAAGACAATATGGACATTCCTCAAAAAACTAGAAATTGAGCTTCCATATGAGCCAGTAATACCACTTCTGGGAATATATCCCAGGGGTGCAAAAGAGCACAGTAGAAATGGCATCTGCACCTGAATGTTTATTGCAGCACTGTTCACAATAGCCAGAATCTGGAAACAACTCAAGTGCCCAAGAACAGAGAACTGGTTAAAGAAACTTTGTTACATCTATGCAATGGAATACTATGCAGCTGTTAGAAAAGATGGTCATGAAATTTGCCTTTTAAGTGGATGGTCATGGATAGTATCTTGCAGAGTGAAGTGAGTCGAAAGAGAGGGAGAGACATAGAATGACTGCACTCATTTGTAGAATATAAAATAACAGAGTATGAGACAAACACTCAAGGACAGTAGAGACAAGAGCTAGGAGGGTTACTTCACAGTTGGAAGCTGGGGGAGAAGGCAGTTGGGAAAGAGAAGGGACCATTAAGTCAATGATGGTTGGAGGCATCACTCAGGAGGGAGATGTGTCTGAAAGTAGACAAAGGACCAAACATGATGTCCTCTCAGAATCTGTATTGCAAACCATAATGCTTAAAAGTTGAGAGAGAGTAAAAAGGAAAGTGCATGCCATAAAGGTGGGAGGGGGTGGCTGTAAGGATAGTGGGGACATTGGTGGTGGGAGATGTACACTGGTGGAGGGATGGGTGTTGGAACATTGCATGACTGAAACTCAATCATGAAAGCTTTGTAACTGTATCTCACAGTGATTCAATTAAAATTTTTTAATATATGTCATTAATCTCTGCATTTTCTCTCACTCGGACTTATGCTTCCTGATTTCAAAGGTTTTTACAAAGCTAATTGTGCTAATGTGGCACTGGCACTAAAAATAGAAATATAGGGGCCTAGCAAGATAGTATAGGGGTTGCTGGGTTCAACCCCGACACCCCATATGGTTCCCTGAGCACTGCTCTGAGTAATTCCTGAGTGCAGAGCCCAGAGTAACCCTTCAGCATTGCCAGGTATGGCCACAAAACAAAAAGAGTAGAAATATAGATCAATGGAGAACTAAAAGTCCAGAAATAAGCTCTTATACTTATGGTCAACTGATTTTTGACAAAAGTGCAAAGACAATGCAATGAGGAAAGAATAGTCTTTTCACTAATGGTGCTGGGATTATTGGATACCCACACGCAAAAGAATGAGGTCACTCTGCTGCAACTGTAAACAAAAGCCAACTCAAAACAAGTCCTGAGATATTCTCTCTCTCTCTCTCTCTCTCTCTCTCTCTCTCTCTCTCTCTCTCTCTCTCTCTCTCTCTCTCTCTCTCTCTCTCTCTCTCTCTCTCTTTTTTCTGGTCACACCTGCAATGATCAGAAGTTACTCCTGACTCTGCGAAACTAACACTGATGAATTGGAAAAGGGATTAAAGCAGGAATTTAAAAAGGGAATTAAAGCTGAACAGATCAGGGAATCCCAAAGGATGTGTAATGATGTCAGCATTTCTTGGACCCAGAAGGGTTTTTTGCTTTTTGTTTTGGGCCTCACCCAGCGGTGCTCAGGGCTTCTTCCTGGGCTCTGTACTCTGGGTCACTCCTGGTGGGATTCCAGGAACCATCTGGGAAGAGGGGTATTGAACCCAGGCTGGCTGTATGCAGCAAGTGCTCTACACACTGTACTTTGGCCCCCGGATGAAGTGTTTTGTTGGTTTTGTGTGTGTGTGTTTGCTTTTTTTTTTCCTTTTTGGATCCCACTCAGCGATGCACAGGGGTTACTCCTGGCTCATGCACTCAGGAATTACTCCTGGCAGTGCTTGGGACACGATATGGGATGCTGGGAATTGAACCCGGGTCAGTGGTGTGCAAGGCAAAGCCCTACCCGCTGTGCTATCGCTCCAGCTCCTGTTTCTTATTTTTCATTTTAGGGCTGTGTCGGGGCTTTCCCCTGGCAGTGCTCAGGGGACATCTGTAGAACTATGGATGGAACCCATGTTTACAAGTGCCTTCACCCATGTATTGTTTCTCCAACCCCTCTGAGCTATTTTACTCCAGGCAATTTGATAGTGCCCCACAGAAGAGTGAGGCAAAGTTCCAAGGCATCTGTGCAAGATCCCCAAGGGAGAAAATTATCTTTGTCAGCAAAATCCATAGTGGACATTGTCAGTGGCTGGCGGGAGCTCAGCCGCCTCACGGGCTGCCTGGGAGAGCCCAGCCCCGACCTTGCCGCCTCCGCTGTCCAAGCTGGCCTGTGTGAAGGGCCCTGTCAGGCACTGGAGTCCACAGCTGTGATGCTTTTTGTTTGGTTGGGTTTGTTTTGGGCCACACCCCAAAGTGCTCAGGGGATGTTTCCCCACTCTGTGCTCAGGAGTTACTCCTGGTGGTGCATTTGGGGTGCTGGGGATCAAACCCAGGTTGGCCACGTGCAAAGCAAGCACCCGACCTGCTGTGCTATCACTCTGGGCTGCAAGCGGGGGCATCAGAGTCTTGGAAAGAGTACCTGAGCCTCAGAGTCCACCTGAGTCTCCCCCGCCCCAGCCCCGTTGAGATATTTAGGGCCACATTCTCTCACTGATTTGTTTGTTTGGCCACACCCAGTTACTCCTGGCTCTGCACTCAGGGATCACTCCCAGGGGGACTCAGTCAACCATATAGGATGCCCAGGATCAAACCCGGGTCAGCGGCATGCAAGACAGGTGTCCTGCCCTCTGTACTATGGCTCCAGCCTCTGTCGTTGATTTGGGGATGTAGATTATCATTTTACAGATGTGGAAACTCCGTATTGACCCCAGGGAGGGTGCTGGGTCTCCCGTTCATTAGCACAGTTTGTTTGGGATGAGAGGAAGAAAAGGTTTGAGAGAATTCACAGCTGCATGAGCAAATGTGTTCAGAGAGGCCTGTGGGGGGCCAGAGCAATAGTACAGCTGTGTTCATGCCTGTGGGACACCCAGCTTTGGTCCTGAGCACAGAGCCAGAGGTCACCCCTGAGAATTGCTGGGTGTGGCCCCCAAACTGAAAACAAACCAAAAATGGGGGGTGTAGTTCGGAGGAGACCCCTTTCCTACCCCTATGAGAAGGTGGTTCCCGAGAGGGCAAGAGAGACAGCAAGCGCAGACTAGGAACACCACAGAGGCCAGTGTTTGAAAAGTCGGGGCTGCCCCATTTCTGCCTCCCTCACCCTGTTTCGAACACCTGAGAACACGGGACTTTGAACTCAGAAGTCCCTTCTCTGTCAGGGAAGAGCTGTACACGTTCACTTGCTTGTATGAGCAGGTTTTACAGAAGTTGCTCCAGATGAACCCCAAGTTCCTGTCTAGCTCTAAGCTTTAGCGAGCTTTAGTGATTTAGCTTCTGGCCCAAGGTAGTGGCTGCATCAATGTCAAAATGTGAAGGGGGTGCGGATGTGATTACAAGTCGGCAGCCCGTGCAATGAATCGCCCCCTAGTGGCCGTGTCTGGGACCCACAAGCAGGAGCCTGGAATTCATCTCCCAGGCGAGCTGAGATGCAGGCTGGGTCCAAAGGTGGAGAGTCATCTGCTAAAAGGAAATTCTGGCTCCCTCCCCCACGCTCCCAATGCAAGGCAGTGATCACAGGGTGTACCTAGACTCTGGCACATACAACTTAGAGCTCGCTGGCCTTTGCTCCCCATAGGCTATTGCCTAACAGAGTGCCCAGGTGAGCTGCCTGGGGGGAGGGGGTAGGATCCTGGGCAGAGGGGCAGACCTCCCTGGTTCTTGGTAGGTGGTGGTTTTTGTTCTGTTTGTTTTGTTTTTGGACCACACCTGGCAATGCACAAGGATTACTCTTGCCGGGAATTGAACCCGGGTCAGCTGGTTGCAAGGCAAACTCCCGACCCACAGTCCTATGGCTCCGGGATCCATATTTGTCATCATTACAGTGGCCTTGCTGAGAACAGTGGCCTGCCTTTGTGGGAGGCCTTAGGCCCAGGGCTAGCCTCGAGCCAGGGCCTGAGGGTCTCTGCCATCTTAGCCTGGCAGGGTGGTTGCTGACACTGTCCCGACAAGCCTTTCCTCCACCTGAAAGGAAAGGTCTGCGCCCTGACCTGGCTCCACGGCCCCGGGCCTGCCTGCTTCTCCAGAATCCACCTCTCTGCTGTTCCTCCTGCCCACTAGAAACTACAGTTATCGACTCCCCCCGGCCCGCAGAAACCCACTGCAGCCCCTCACTGGAGCCTGCAGAGCAGAGGAGCTGCTGTTTGCTCTTCAACAGTTGCTCTACCCATTAGTTCTGTCCCTGGCTAACTTCCAGTGGCCCTTTGGGTCCCACCCAGCACTGTAGCACTGTCAACCCGTTGCTCATAGATTTGCTCGAGCGGGCACCAGTAATGTCTCCATTGTGAGACTTGTTGTTACTGTCTTTGGCATATCGAATATGCCATGGAGAGCTTGCCAGGCTCTGCCATGCAGGCAGGATACTCTCAGTAGCTTTCCGGGCTCTCCGAGAGGGATGGAGGAATTAAAACCAGTTCGGCCACGTGCAAGGCAAATACCCTCTCCGCTGTGCTATCGCTCCAGTCCCACCTAGGTGCTGTGTCTTTTTAAAGGTTTTTCCATATGTGGCAGTGCTCAGGGGTCATTCCTTGCTGTGCACTCAGGGATCACTCCTGGTGAGCTTGAGGGACCACATGGGATGCCGAAGATCGAACCCAGGTCGGCTGTGTGTGAGGCAAAATTCCTTGCCCCACTGGCCTATTGCTCCAGCTCCCCAGGCACTAGTTATTTCTGCAGCGAAGCACTCCCAGGTGGGGTTAAAGCTGCCTCTGCTCACTCCCACCTCGTTCCTTAGGGCACACCTGGCTTTGCTCTGGGCTGCACCAAGCTCTGTTCTCAGGGAAGTGAGTGGTACCAGAGAGTAAACCTGGAGCTTCTTTTTGTTTGGGGCCACACCGGACAATGTACAGGAATTACTCCTGGCAGTGTTCAGGGGACCATATGGAGTGCTGAGTATCGAATCCGGGCCAGCCACATGCAAGGAAAATGCCCTACTGACTATACCAGGGCTCCAGCCCCCCGACACCTGGAGCTTCTGAATGCAAAGTCTGCGCTCAGCCCGTTGAGGAGCAAACCTTTTCATCCTCAGCTGTTTCCAGAGTTTGTCTGTGCTCCCAAGCAGCCCCTTTGCAGCCTCTATCACATGGGGCAGTCTCCGGGGAAGCACGGCAGGACGGGCTTGCGGGCACAGTTGGAACGAGGGCTTCTCTCCTTAGTTGGGAAGGCGTTCCAGCTGTTTAGAACTCTTTCCTGAATGGAACTGGAATGGAGAGGGTTGGCATCCCAGGGAACTTGGGTGTGACATGGAATTTCTGGGGCTCAGCAGGCCAGAATTCCCAGTGTGGGGTATAACTGAGGCCAGGGACGCGGTTTGAGTGATGCCAACAATCCTTTCCAGCTCAGCCCTTCTGGGTCTGTAAACTGAACCACAGCCCCAGCGCCAGGCTTCAGGACCCTGCTGCCTCCCTGTTCTCATCCCACGTGGGATTCCTGAGTGAAAGCTGCTTCCCACATCTGGCACTGGATGAAAGTGTGGCCCGAGTGATAGGACAGCATTTCAGAGAAGACTCTGACCTGTCTCACATTCATGTTTGGTTTTTGTTTGGGGCCCACACAGGTGGTGCTCCGGGATCACTCCTGGTGGACTCAGGGGACCGTAAGGGATGATGGGATCAAGTCAGAATTGACCGTGTGCAAGGCAGGCGGCCTCCCCGCTGTCCTCTGGCTCCTCCCTGGCTCTCTGGCTCTCTGAGGAAGCTGATGGCCACACTGTGAGCTCCACTGTGGAAGGTCTG
This sequence comes from Sorex araneus, assembly GCF_027595985.1. Lineage (NCBI taxonomy): Eukaryota > Metazoa > Chordata > Mammalia > Eulipotyphla > Soricidae > Sorex > Sorex araneus. The sequence continues at coordinate 268,160,124 of NC_073313.1, read as the reverse complement.
TGTGGCGAGGACTGGAGAGTGGCTCAGTCAGCAACCACGAGGCGGTGAGTCCAGTCAGCACAGAATGGCTCAGGCGGTCCTGCTCACTGAGCACTGAGAGGGGCGTGGCCAGCCGCCACCTCATTGCAGCCTGGGGGAGAGCCAGAAGCTAAGCTGCCTGCTGCCTGCTGCTCTTGGGCACTGTGGACACACACTGGCCTTTGCTTTGAGGCAGGGTATTATGGCCGTCCCCAGTGGTGCTCAGAGGCTACTCCCAACTCTGTGCTCAGAGTCACTCCTGGCGGTACTTAAGGGACCACCACGTGATACTAGAGGTCATACTGGGGTCACCCATATGCAGGGCAAGTGCCCTAAGCCCTGGGCTACCTCTCTGCCCTGCTTGTGCTGTCTGATGCCAGCAAGCTTGGGGTAGTCTGCTCTGTCGACAAGACGGTACCCTGAGCCCCTGGGGCAGGGACAGGGCCCACCAGGCAGCCCCCTGGCGCAGTGCCCCCCGTGAGTGTCAGTGGCCGATGGAGAGGCAGCACCAACAATAACCGATAGAGGAGTCTCATTCTCATTTATTGGCTTAGGAATAATCAACAGTCCAACGTGGTACAATGCTCTCCTTAAGAGAAAACAACACATAGAAGAGGGGCCGGGTTCCCCCCAGCCTGGCCCCCACCCCTCAGAAAGGCACCGATATGTGAGGCTTGGGCTCAGGGACAATCTGCTGCCTCTGCACAGGCGAATGGGACCCTGTCCCCACCCACACCTGGGCACATGGTCAAGTCACCGGGAAGCACCAGGAGGCTGAGGCCAGTCTGTCATGTCAGCCCCTGAGGAAACTGGTCTCTGACCACAACGGGATGGCCGGACGGTCTAGAAGACGTTGCATTTGGAACAACCCTGGCGTCGCCGAGGGCCAGGTGAGGCTCAGTCTGGAATCTCAGAGGGGATTGGGGGGAGGAAAGGAGGAGGGTCAAGCTGGAGCATTCCAGATGCTCCTCACCGTGCCCTGCACAGGGTGGGCCACACTGTCCTCCTGACTTTCCTCCCCTCGGTGGGACCCAGGGACCCTGCAGTCAGAGACAGGGAACTCGGCATTGGCTGGCCTGAGCGGTCACTGACAGGACCTCCTTCCCCAGCTGACCCGGACGCAGTTCTCTCTTCGGGAAGGGAAGAGAGAGGGTGAAACCACAAAGGCCCGGATGGACTGGCCACCACCTCCAACAGGACACGGCTAGGCGGGAAAGAGCTTGACGCATCCACTTGCTCCTTCTTAAGAAAGACCTACCATGGTAGTGGTTTAACAAAATGATTATAATTTCTTTTAAATAACCCACAGACACCCATGACGCTTCCAAATTTACAGAACCAAAAAAAAAAAAAAAAGCACTCGAGAACTTGGTAGAAAACGATTTGCAGCGGGCCCCCGGGCAAGGCTCAGTTCACCTCCAGGACCTCAGTTTCTGGGAGGCCGAACTTGGTCTTGTGGTTGTCGAAGAGCTTCACCAGGGCCTCCATGTACATGCCGTGGTACAGGTCGATGTCCTGCTGGCTCGGCTCCTCCACCTTGGGCACGGTGATGGGCTCACCCACTGCAGGGACAAGGCAGGTGCCTCGGTGAGCCGCACCGTGCAGGCCCCTCCCCGGCCAGCCCAGGCTGTGGAGAGTGACCCTAGGCTGTGAGCCAGGCGACAGGAGGGGCCGGCCAGCTTGCAGCCACCAAGCGGCACCCAGGTGCCCCATCAGGGCCAGCGCCAGATTCCTGCTTTGTTCTCCCCAGCTCCAGGAAACTCACTTGCCTCCCTCGGCCTCGGTTTCCTGTCTAGCCCGCGAGACCTTCCCGCACAGGCAGTGCTCTGGGAAATAATGGGCAGGCCTTGGAGAGCCTGTGCATTGACTTGTTTATTTTTGGTTTGTTTGTTTGTCTGCTTTTTGGGTTACACCCAGTGATGCTCAGGGGTTACTCAGGAATTACTCCTGGCAGTGCTCAGGGGACCATATGGGATGCTGGGAATCAAACCCGGGTCGGTCCGATTCCCAGCATCCCGTGTGCAAGGCAAATACCCTACCCAACTTGTTTACTTTGGAGGGAAGCCACACACTGCCGTGCTCAGGGCTTACTCACACACCGCCTCTGTGTTCAGGGGTCAGTCTTGGCAGTGCTCAGGGGACCTCACGGGGTGCCTTACATTGAACCTGGGCTGGCTGAGAGCAAGGCAAATGCCCTATCTGTTGTGCTCACTCCGGCCTTATCTGTACACTTTTGTGGTTTGCTTGGGGGTCTTCCTCCCTCCTGGCAGGGCTTGGTGGGGCTATATGTGGGGCCAGGGATTAAGCCCAGGTGGGCTGCGTGCCTCAGCCCTTGGGCATTGTTGTCTTTTCTTCTCCTGCTTCATCTCTTCACCCAGTTTGTCCCTGGGTTTTATCTCGTGGCATTTCAGAACTGAAATTGCCTCCAACCCTCCACGCAGTTTCCATGCCAAGTCCTTCACACTGCACACAGGATGCTGGCCCTCTCCAGCGACCTATGTGCATGCACGTGTCCCATGCCTCACAGAGATGACCTGCCAAGGGACCTGTGCCAAATGTGGCTCCTTACCTAGGGAGTCTCTATTTAAAGTGCCAGGCAACCATGGGGCTGGGAGATAGTGCGGTGGGTAGGGGTGCTTTGCCTTGCATGCGCCAGCTTGGGTTCAATCCCGGCATCCCTTGTGGTCCCCAGAGCCCTGCCAGGAGTAACCTTGGAGCATCACTGGGCATGGCACCCAGACGAAAACAAAGAATAGAAAGTAAGCAGGCCACAGCTGGCCCCGACTCTCAGAGCAGCCTCCTGAGATCCGTGGAGAGACACTCACCAGGTGGAGTGCAAGTCTGTTGAGGGGGCTCTGGGTTCAATCCCCAGCACCACATGACAACCAGTCACTGCAGAGAGCAACTGCAAAGCGAGTGATCCCCCCAGCCCCCCCCATACTAGATATGGCCCCAAGCCAACCAAAACAAACAAAAGATCCATGGCTCATGGTCCTCATGTTCCCAAGAAATTTCTGGCTTTGTAACCATGAACGCATCCCTAAACCGATGACTCTCTAGAGTGCTCCTGATGTGCCAATACAGCCAAATCAACACAGCTGCCCGCTTGCTTTTCCTTGTTTGTTTCTCACAGGCCCACCCCGCTAAGTCACACTGACGGTTTCCTCCGCTCCTCCAAACTCTACAGCATTCCCGGCTGTGACATCTGCCCATTGGTCCGTCAGGAACCCAGGTACCCCCTCGTTAGTCCTGGTGGCCCTCATCCCTGCCTCCTTCCTGCCCTTGCCGCACTTCACAGACTCCCAGTGAAGACGAAAATGCTCTCATGCTCTCTTCTCCCTCTCTCTGCCGGGTCATTCCTTTCCTGCCGACATTAAGGATCACCTCCTCGTAAGCCGGCCCCCCTCCCCGCCCCTAGCCTGGCCCACCACAGTCCTGGCTGTAACGCTTGTCCCAGAGCCACTCAGAGGCCCCACATGCCCAGGACGCTGGGGCTTGTTCCCTGTCTAGTGCACAGCTTGGGCCCCCCACACAGAGCTACCACCCGGCCACAGGGACCGGAACCCTGCCTGCCCGTGACCAGCCACTGTCTGGGCCAGAGACTCACCCACGGTGGTGATGGGCTTGGAGTAGGGCACCAGCCCCCAGGTGTCCGAGGAGAAGAAGCCTCTGCCGTGGAAGATGCACGGAGCAAAGCCGATGTACTTCTGGAACTTCTTCTGGATCCATCGGCCCCAGGAGCCCTCCTCAAAGATTACCTGCTTGTACACCTCGTTCTCCCCGAAGGAGTAGGTGGGAACCAGGTCGGCTCTGGAGGGAGAAGGCCAGGTTGGCCCCTCAGTCCCATCCACACCCCCTCCCAGGGGGTCCCAGAAGCAGTCCTGTGGGCACAGCCCTCAGCCCTCCAGCTCCAGACCTTGAGGCCGGCAGGTGGAGGCCCCAGAGAGCTCTGCGCCTGGGTGCGGCCTGCTGAGCTGGGCACTCCTGTCCCACCCCGGCTTCCCTCAGCACAGGCGCTGTGGCCTGTCCCTCTCCTGCCCGGGCCCTCGGGACTGGAAACAGCTTCTCTGCACCTACAGCAGGTCCTGAGTAGATGGGGGGCAGGCAGGGTCCGGGCAGCCACCGCTTGCCCTGTCCAGCTGTCCTTCCCCAGGACCTCCTCCTAGGCTGCCGAAGCCTAGTCATGGAATCCAAAGGATCCAACAAGAACCTATGCAGCGATAGTCCAGCAGGGAGGACACCTATCTGGCAGGCAGTCGACCTGGTTGGACACTGAGCATCCCATATGGTCCCCTGAGCCCAACAGGAGTGACCTCGAGTGCAGAGCTAGGGATAACTCCTGAGCATTGACGGGGGTGGCACAAAACCCAAAACCTGCCCTCCCCCTTTCCCCAAAAAAAAAGGTTAAAAAAGGGGGGGGGGTTGCGGAGTGATAGTACAGCATTCGGCCAGCCCGAGTTAGATCCCCAGCACCATATGGTCTCCTGAGCCGGCCAGGAGCAATTCCTGAGTGCAGAGCCAGGAGTAACCCCTAAGCATCAACAGGTGTGACCACCAAACCATAAAACTTTTTAAAAGTCACAGAAGTCCTGGACTGGAGCAATAGCACAGCGGGTAAGGCGTTTGCCTTGCATGTGGCCGACCTGGGTTCAATTCCTCCGTCCCTCTCTGAGAGCCTGGCAAGCTACCGAGAGTATCCCACCCGCAGGACAGAGCCTGGCAAGCTACCCGTGGCATATTCGATATGCCAAAAACAGTAACAACAAGTCTCACAATGGAAACGTTACTGGTGCCCACTCAGGCAAATCGATGAACAACAGGAAGACAGTGCTACAGTGCTACAGAAGTCCAAGTGCCCAGCTCCTCACCCCTCTTCACACCTGTCCTCAGGGCCCCTCTCTCCAGGAAGCCTTCCTGGGTGTTTCCAGTCCCCCATCCTCCTTCCACCTCTGGTTTTCCTGGCAGCCTGTGGCCAGAGCTGGAAGGGCAGGGGGTGGGGGGCGCGCTGGAAACACGTGTTGGCCTTGCACAGGGACTTACTACTCACTCAGCTGGCATGGAACCATGTGGTGGGGTACAAGCTGCACCTGAGCCTGACCAGCTCCACGCTTGATCAAACCTGGCCTGAAGCTCAGCCTCTGGGCTTCGCGTCGCCACAGGACAGCTAACTCACGTCAGGGTCCAACAGACTGCCGACCTGGGCCAGTGTGTGTGAGGGGGCGGGGGTGCAAGCAGAGGGGCGCAGGTGCAACCACTCACCCGTGGCGCAGCGCAAGCTTCACGAAGCCCTTGCGATTGCGCAGGGTGATGGCGTTCTTGCCGGGTCTGGAGCTCAGGGACTCAGCAGCGCCCCCCACCACGATGATGATGGCGTTGCCACTGCCGTTCTTGGAGAGCAGGTAGTCTATGGTGTCCCGGTTCACAGGGCAGATGCCTGCGGACGAGAAGGGCGCAGCCATCAGGGGAGGCCCTGCACCCAGGCTCCCGGAGCAGGTGCGGCGGCCCGGCGGGCAGACCCCCAAGTACAGCCCTGCACTCCTTTCCCTGTTCCTCGGAAACTTTGCAGTGAAAGGGAAACAATGCCATGTGCTGTTTGGGACTGTGCTGAGATAGACCAGCCAGTGCTGCATGTGTACCCGTGTATGCATGTGTGCATGCATGTGTGCAGGTGTGTGCATTTTTACCTGTGTGCCCGTGTATGCATTTGTGTATGCATGTGTGTCCAAGTATGCATGTGTGTGCACAGGTGTGCATGTGTACATGTGCATGCATGTGTGTAGACAGGACAGGTGTGTATGTGTGTGCATGTTTACCTGTGCATGCATTGTGTGCGCACAGGTGTGCTCACGTATGTACGCATGCATACAGGTGTGTACGCATGCATACAGGTGTGTACGCATGCATACAGGTATACACGTGTATGCAGGTGTGTGCATGTGTGCATGTGTATGTATACATGCATATGTGCACATGCATGCATTTGGGTGCGTGTATGCATATGTGTGCAGGTGTGCATGTGTATGCATGTGTGTGCATGCATGTCTGCATGTGTATGCATGCGGGGCAGGCAGAGGACAGAGCTGTGGCAGTGCTCAGTGGGCAGGGGGCAGTGGGGGAGCCGGTGTGACACAGAGGGGGGCTCCTTGGGGAACGGAGCCGCCCTGCCCCCACGCAGCCAGTGGGCTTGCATCTCCCCACATTGCACAGCGCCTACCAGCGGGTGGGACTTCCCAGCCACCCCAGTACCAGGAGCAGTGGAGAGGGGGAGCACCCTCACCTCCAGACATCAGGTACTCCCGCAGAACTGGCATCCGAAAGTTACCGGCCAGCGTGGCCAGGTAGGGCCGGATGCCCGGGAACTTCTTGCTCACTTCCGTGGCCTCCGTGCTGAAGTTGCAGAAGGCGCCCAGGCCCATGATGCCGTGTGGGTGGTACCCGAAGATGTAGTTCCGGGTGGTCAGTAGGTTGTGCGTCTTTACCAACTGTAGGAAAAACCTCAGGTCAGGGGGCACTGACCAGGGAGGGGGTGGGGCATGCGCAGGAGAGGGGGGTTGGGTTCCAGGCCCCTGGGGCCACCTCTATACCAGGCTCAGCTCCTCCAGCACTGCCCAGGTGCCTGGTGCTGGCAGGTGCCGTGTGGACCATGAGCCCTAGGATAGGCTGGGCCACTCGCCCCCACTCTGTTGCCTCCTTGGTGTTCCAAGTCGTACTCTGCCAGCCCGCAGCTCTATCCAGATCGAAGCTGTCCAGCTGGAACCAAGGGAAAGTCCAGGTTCTTTAGCTGGGCCAGGGGAGGGGCAGCACCGCTGGCCTGAGTGGGAAGTGCTGCTCGGCTGTGACTCCATGGCAGGAAGGACAAGGGCCACCAATAGCCCTGGTGGCAGCACAGGGGGGTGAGAGACTGCTGCACAGCCCAGTGGCCTTGGGGGAGGGGAATGGGAGCTGGCTTCCAATAGGGGCTCTCCCGAGAAGGGGTTGGGAAAGGATGGGGGGGTCCACATAATATCAGCGTAAAAGCTGAGGACAGGGGGATACAGAGGGGCATATACCACCGCATGGTGTCAGCCCTAAGCTCAGGTCCCCAAGGTAAAGCTGTCCCTGCAGAGAAGGGGCATCTGAGGGGCACAGCAATAGGCAGTGGCCAGGCTGCAGACCGCTGCCAGGGTTCCTGCCTGCCTCAGGCCAACTGGCCTCGGGCCCTCTCAGAATCCTGCGTGTGGTCAGAAACTTGGGGTTTAGCTTTGGCTGCTTCAGAAGGGTGGGGATTGGGGGGGAAGGGTGCCTTTGGGCTCAGCTCTGAGGAGAGGATACACAGGCCACTCAGAACACTCGGGGCTGGGGCCTGAGTGACAGGACAGCGGGTAAGGTGCTCGCCTTGGACACAGCCAACCCAGGCTCGACGCTGAGCCCCGTCAGGAGTGATCCCTGAGTGCAGAGCCAGGAGTAACGTAGCGCCACTGGGTGTGGCCCAGAAACAAAGTAACCCTCCAGGGGCCCGGGCCCTGAGCCCAGGACACCTGGCCCTCACCAGAACCACCCTCTTCTATTCCCAGAACCACTCCAGGTGCTGGGGAAGTGGCCGCAGTTCAGTGAGTTCAGGGCATGTGCCTGTGGTCCCTGCAGAGCGAGGGGTGCCAGGGCTAAGTGTGGTGGGGTGACATTCCCCAGGAGGAAGGGGAAGTCAGGGTCCAGTGGGAAGGGCCTGGGGCCCCCTGAGCGCCACTTCTCAGGTGGGCACGTGTGCACGCTGCCCCGTGGAACTGATTGGGAGGCAGCTTCCTGCACTGCAGCAGAGGAGGAAGGGACAGCAGGGGCGGGGTCACACGCATACACACACAGGCATACCCACACGTGTGCACACACACATGCACACACACGCACACGCGCACACACTTTCTCACACGCGCCCTCGCTCTCTAGCCTCCAACATGGTGACTGGCAGTGAGCGGGTGCCAGGGCTGAGGGAGCTCGCCAGACAGGTCTTTCTCCTCTGGGCGTCCCTTAGGGACTCTGCCAGTTACCTGCCACCCCGCAGCATCGCCCATGGCACCAGGGTCTCACACCAGGGCCTCGCTCTTGTCCCCCCGCCAGGCCTGTGGGTGCCCAGGGCCGCCCAGACTTACTGGTCACCTGGAGACCATGGACTGTTGGGGGACCCAGCTCTGTGGCAAGACACAGCTGCGCTGGCTGGCCCCATTTGCTCCTCCCTGCCCTCCCCACACTCTCCTCTCCTATAAAACGAGCTATTAGCTGTCTGCTCTGGGGCTCCGGGGCCCGCTGGGGAGGCCCTGGCTCCTCTGAGGCTCCCTCCCGCCACCCACGGCCCGGCCGCATCTCACGCTCATGCCTGCACTTGCCCGGCCTCCAGCCACCTCAGAGCTGCTGGTGCCTCTCTGCTACTCCCAGAGCAGCCCCACCACAAGCCTGTTTGGGCAGCAAGGGGGTCTCCCTGACCCCTCTCCCCATGTCCCAGCGTGCCACCTCCGCAAGCCGTGGCATTTCCGTCCAGCCCTCGGGCAGACGCCCGGCACGCGACTTTACTGCAGGCCAGGCTGACCGAAGCCACCGAAGGCTGCCCTGGATGAGTCACGCCTGCAAGGTCCACCAAAGGATGGGCGAAGGCCCCTCCAGCTGCGGCTCCCTCCACCCCCTCAGATCTTCATGTCTGAAATAGCTTTTAGTTCCCAAAGCTAGAACAAGAAACGGACACAAAGTCTTCCTCTTCCCAAAGTGAAGCAAAAAAGAAAAAGAAACCCCAAAACAATGTTTCCCTTTTTAAAAAATTATCTCAACTAGTTTATAGAACTGAGTTGACCAAGGATGGGGTGACAGGGGTGTTGGGGGGAAGGGGGTGTTGAAACCTTGTGTGCATGAGGCGCAATCATTAATTGCACTGTAAATCATGCTGACTAAAAATTTTAAAAAGTGTTCCAAGTATCTACATTTCTTTTTTTGGCTGTGGGCCACACCTGGGGTGCTCAGGGCTTATTCCAACCCTGTGCAAAGATCACTCTTGGCAGGGCGACCATCTGTGGTGCTGGGGACCGACCCCTGTTGGCAGTGTGCAAGGTGGAAGTCGTATCCACGGCTATCTCTCTGGCCCCACAAAGCATCTACATTTTTTTTTTTTTGCTTTTTGGATCACACTGGCGATACACAGGGGTTACTCCTGGCTTTGCACTCAAGAATTATGCCTGGCAGTGCTCAGAAGACCATATGGGATACTGGAAATCGAACCCAGGTCAGCTGCGTGCAAGACAAGCGCCCTACCCACTGTACTATCGCTCCAGCCCCAAGCATCTACATTTCTTAATTAAATGTTTTTCGCTGGTTTGGGGATTTTTTTGTGTGGCTGTTTTTAGGTCACCTACCTGGTGGTGCTCAGGGCATACTCCTGAATCTGAGCTCTCTCTCCAGCCTCTCTCAATAAAATGTTGATGTGCTATTTTTTAAAAAATTGTCTCATGCGGTTAGAGAGAGAGCATGGGGGCCAGGCGTTTGCCGTGCATGTGGCTGGCTCCAGTTCCATCCACAGCACCACATGGTCCCCCGAGCATTGCTCAAGAAGGCCTGGTGCTCCCTGCTACTGCAGGCCCAGGGCCACCCTGCCCCAAGGCCCCGCCGCCCAAGAGTCACGCATGGGGCCCCTGGCTCTCCTGAGAACTGGTTGGGGATTCCCCACCCATGCGGCCAGGTGGACAACTGGGCCAAGGCTAAAGACCCACTTCCCCTCCCCACCCCGCTCCCATCAACACCCGCAAGTCTTTACCTGAATGGGAAAGTAGTCTCTAAAGTAGCGCCAGACAGCCCAGTTCCGGACCCACTCTGACCTCCTGCCACCTTTCAGGGAACAAAACACAGTGTCGGGAAGGGGCAGGGGAGACTGAGCTGGCTGAGGCCCTGGGGGCAGCACCTTCCCCTCCCCTCGCACCCTGGGCTGGGTGTGGGCGCCTGGGGGGAGATGGAGGGTACCCCGTGAGGAGCTCCTGAGCCCCCCGACTCAGAACACTGTCACGAAGCAGGTACTAGGGTGCAGGCTCGGCCCAGCAGGGCCGGGGGCCGTCCTACCTTTCTTGGGCGTGTTCCAGTCAAACACCAGCCAGGTGAAGTAGAGCACTGCAATGAGCCAGCAGTCCGTGCAGAACGTGTACATGAGGATGGCGCTGCAGGCCACTCCTGGGGAGGCAGGCAGCCAGGGTCAGGCCCCCAAGTGCCGGAGACGCGCGTGCCCGAGCTCAGCACAGCAGGGAGGGCGCTGGCCTTGCGTGCGGCTAACCCAGGTTCCATCCCCGGCATCCCATAAGGTCCCTAGAGCACCACCAGGATATGGCCCCCAAATGAAAACAAACAAAACAGCTGGGCATAGCTGGGTCAGGGGTCCACAGGAGGGGCAGGCCGCATCCCCTCTGCTCCGCCCTGCAGGCCATCCTGGCATCGAGGGGCACCCGGGCTCCCCCTGGTCCGGGCAGACGTGTGGGAGGAACTAGGTTTACAGCTTCCTGTGGTGCTGACCTCGGGCACAGAGGAATCCCGAGACTCTGGGTCACTACGCTCTGCTTGCCTGCTGGCGGGAGAGCGATGGTCAGCCTGAGCATGCCCCAGAACCCGCCCCATCACTCTGACACTGTGTAGGCACGGGAGTGTGGCCGAGCACCGGCTCACCTCTCCTGGAAACCGCTGCTGGGTGCCCCTCGGGACCCTCCCCACACAGCACCAGGTCGCTCTAGACGCCAGCTGGGGCCACTGGGGCCACCCCCTGGTCTCGAGGGGTGTTGGTGTTGGGACAGTGAAGTGAGAGGGGACCAGCGTGGAGCTCCACAGCCTGCACAGGGCAAGGCCAGTGTCCCCCATTCACCCACAAGCAGGGGAGAGGAAGGGGTCTCTCCATGCAAGAACACAGCCACCGTGGCGGCCTGCGTGGCAGCTGCTCACAGAGGTCCCACGAGGAGGCACTTTCCTACTTAAAGCCATTTCTTCTCATCACTCCTTTTGTTTGTTTGGGGGCCACACCTAGTGGTGCTCAGGGATTACTCCTGGCTGGGTCCAGAGGGACCATATGGGAGGCTGGGGATCAAACCTGCAAGACAACTGCCCTCCCCGCTCTACTATGGCTCTGGGCCCTCCTGAGCACTTTTTCTTTTTGGCTTTTTGGGTCACAAAAACTTCAGGGGTTACTCCTGGCTCTTCACTCAGGAATTACTCCTGGCGGTGCTCAGGGGATTATATGGGATGCTGGGAATCAAACCTGGGTTGGCCACGTGCAAGGCAAATGCCCTACCCGCTGTGCTATCGCTCCAGCCCCTCCTGAGCACTTCTTAACCACAGTACTACCATTTGCTGCCCATTTGACTTAATGCAGTCATGAACACACGCCTGTCCTCCCCATCTAATCAGATCTGACAACGTGCATTACTGCAGCGAGCTCCTTTATTCATGGAAATTTCGGGTCACAAACACTCCTGTCACTCTCCTTTTGCCTTCCCTCATCAGAGTTCCCAGTGTCTGCATGTACCTGTCCCAGTAACACCTGTCTCCTTAGAAACCAGTGGCCTGGGAGCCTCTGCCAGCACTTGACACAGCCTGGTGCCCACGGAGAGAGGAGTTGGTGCTCGGCCACACTCCCGTGCCCACACAGTGTCAGGGTGATGGGGCGGCTTCTGGGCCGTGCTCAGGCTGACCCATCGCTCACTCACCAGCAGGGCAGCTGTGTCAAGCCTGTAGCCTTGGGGTTGGCAGACAGAGTGGAGTGGGCCGGCCGGAGCCCTGGGGTCTAGTGACCACTTGCCCCATGTCTGCCTTCGTTCTTGAAATCCGGGCAGGCGCTAGCTCCTCCCGAGCCCTGCTTTCGGTGTGGAATGGAAGGGGTTACGGAGCACTGCCCCAGAGCACAGGGGCAACTCCAGCTCTGCCCCCACAGCCCAGCGGGTGTCTGCGGGCTGACCAGTCCAGGGATAATCCGAGGACGGCAACGCCCTTCTCCCCCAGAAGAATGTGCCTGCGCTTGCATGGATGGTGTAGGGAGTCCGTGGGTCCCCTCACACCTGCACTCTCGGGCCTCTTGGGGGAGAGTTTTGCGCCTGAACCATGAACTCAGGCTCCCTGTGAGTCTCTGGGCTCTGAGTCCGCCCGCCTCCTCCCCAGCTTTTCCTAAGCCACTGGTCTCTCACTCTGAGTCTCCTTCAGCGTGAAGATGGGGCCGGGGCAGGAGGCACAGCACAGCGGCGAGGGCACTTGCCTTGCATGTGGTCAACCCAGGTTCAATCCCTGGCAACACATACGGTTCCCAGAGCACCAGTGGGAGTGATCCCTGAGTGTGAAGCCAGGAGTAACCCCTCAGCATCGGCCAAGTGTGGCCCCCAAACCAAAACAAATTGGAAAAAAATACTCAAAAGAAGGGGTCAGGAAGAGATGCATTCCTTGTCTGCACAACTGAAGGCACCCTGACCCGTCTCTCGTCCTGCGAACAGAGGGGAGGCAGGTGGCTGCCCAGGGGGGCCTGTCTGGCTTGGCTGTTCATGGCCACTCACTGCGGTAGGCCACACAGGGGGGCTCACCCATGGCCCCGGGAAGCCGGAGGCTGCTCAGCCCTGGGCTGGCCCACCCTGACCCTGGGGAGCTGCCAATTATGCTGTGGACTTGGGGGACTTTGTGGAGAATCGTGCCCTGTCCTTTGGACATCCAGGGTCCTGATCCTGGGAAGGTGCTGAGGGGAGCAGGAGGAGGAGCTGGAGGGTGGGGGGAGAGAAGGGAACAGGGGCTGCAGGGTGGGGGGAGGGGAGGCCTGGGAGGACGGAGGGGCAGAGAACTGTGGCCTGTGGGCTCAGGGGGCCCACAGGGAGGGTGGGTGGGCCTGCGGGTCCCTCCCAGGGCCCTGTGCCCCGCCCTGCCCTGCTGCCAGGGCCCGCCCACACTCACCCAGCACCAGGAAGGACAGGACCCACTGCAGCACGGAGATGACCTGCAGCTGCTTCTCCACCTTGGACCTGCTGAGCCAAGTGATGGAGAAGAGGTCCTGGAGGGCCGACAGGATGCTGGAGCCAGTGCCTGCGACAGAGGGGCCAGTCAGCCCACGGCCAGCGACTGTCCACGATTCTGGAGCTCGAGCGGCCTCTGTATCCAGATGCCCAAAGGGAACAGGAGTCCCCTCACAGTGTCATTTTGGAGACCAAATGGGGCATTTGGGCAGCTCCAGGCTGGGCCCTAGGAAAGCTGTCCCTACTTGTCAGAGCCCCCCCACCCCCATCAACCCCCATCCTCGTCCTTTATCTGGCTCTAGTACAAATATTTAATCTGCACTGTGTCCATGAGACCAAGGACAGAGGTCTAACTCCAAGGCGAGTGTTGTTTTTTCTTCCCCCAAGTATACTTTGAGCGCCCCCAGCCGCTGCCCTGCCCACCTAGGCCGGGGCAGAGGCCCTCAGCAGGAAGGACGCCCTCCACTTGAGCTCAGTGCCCACAACCGGGCGCAGCAGCCTCGGGCAGCCTCTGCTTCCCAGGAACTGGGGCAGAGGGCGGGCGGGGGGCACAGAGGGCTGGAATTACTCTTGCTACACGAGGGGCCCATTAACCGGACCTGTGGCTGGGCCCCAGGTGATGATGCCTCAGGCCCCATGGGGGGGCGGCGGTGTGAGAAGAGCCAGGTGAGGCCCTGACCCAGATCCCGTCTCTTCCGGCCCCTGGGCCAAAGGAGCAGCCAGTCAGGTGCCTGCTGGGTCCCTACTCGGCTGTCAACCCCCCTCCCACCTCGCCCTGGAGTTCTCAGGACCTTTCACCCTGCTCCCTGCTGTGAGCTGATGGGGGCCGTGGAAACAGGGCGTTTCTCCCAAGCCGGTACAAGTGCAGTGTGGCGAGAGCTGGAAGCGATACTCTGGCTTTCAGGGAGGCGGGCAGGCCATGCCAGACCTGCCTCTGGCAGAGTGCGCCGGGCCTGTGCCCCTGGCACCAGTCGGGGCTGGGGACATCCCATAGACAAGACGGGGCGGCCAGTGAAGGTGGCAGTTTGGGCGGCCTAAAGAGCAGGCCCTGCAGATGCCGCCGCACAGCTGCCTGTTCCTTCCCCTCTGCCACCCCTGGCTGGCAGGAGGCTGGGCAGCAGCAAGGCTTCCAGCCGGGGACACAGCAGGGCAGGCACCTCCCCTCAGGCCACATCAATGGGGTGGGTTGGGGAGCCCAGGGGGAGCCAGGAAGGCCCCGGTATAGGCCTAACCCCGGTGCAGGGCGGCACACCAAGTGCCCCCACCCGGCGGCTGGCTCTGCAGAGAAGAGGGTCCATGCAGCTCTGGCAGGTGACGGGGAGGAAGATACAGGAGTTCCAGCACCTTCCTGGGCGCTGTGGAGGGACGCCGGGCTGCTGGCTCCAGGACCAAACTGTCCACTGAAATGAGAGCTTCCGTCCCAAGTCACTGGAGTGGGGGCCTTTGGCGGGTCAGGGAGAAAAGTCAAAGCAACCGAGGGCATGAATGCGGTCTCCTCTGTCCACTCCTACTGCCCAGCCTCAAGGGCGGGCGCCCCTCCCTGCAGGGCGCTCCACCTTGGGGGAGGGGGCAGGCGCGGAGTCATTCCACACCGGTGACACATGCCTGTCGGAGACAATCGGGAAAACCTGAACGAGCCTCCTGGGCCTGACCCAAATCCACCTGCTCCGCCTGTGCTGGCTCTTTCACAATGAGGCGGGGTCAGAGGGCAGCTGCACGGCCGTCCGTGTCCGGCCCACCCCCACGAGGGTCTGGCCCAACAGGGGCCCTGGGGGGCGCACCCAGTGGGGCTCTCCCCCACCTGCGGTCATGCCTGGCCAGTTCTGCAGCTGGGTGAGGTGAGGGAGCCTGCAGGGAGCAGCGGGGGTGGGGGTCCAAGGCCGGGCCAGACGTGCCCATGTGGCTGGGCACAGAGCACAGCTGGGTGCTGGTCTGCAGTGCCCAGAGGCCAGAGTCCACCTCGCCCTGCCCACCTGGTGGTCCCGCAAATAAGAGGCAGTGGGGGCATGGCCAGGGCTCCTGCCTGTGTGAGCACCGAGAGGCAGCTCACCAACTCCCCCAGTTTAAAAAGTGACAAAAAAGGGGATGGTGGTGGCTCAAGGGCTAGGGGTGCACACTTCACTCACCCGACACCCTGGGGGCCTCCTGAGTGCCTCGGGGTGCACCCGCACCCCCAGCTCATCTCCAGCAGCCCCACATTCACAGGGTCTAGCACTGGATTCCTGGCCCCAGGGAGGGGCATCACCACAAATGGCCCCTGGCCCCAGAAGCACTGCTTGGAAGACCCCTTCCACCAAAAAATAATTTTTTAAAAAAAGGGCTGGAGGGCCTGGAGTACAGCGGGTAGGGAGGGCGCTTGTCTGGCACATGGTGGCCAAACCAGGTCTGACCCCGCCACCCCACAGACTCCCCCAAGCCCTGGCAGGACTGATTCATGGGCATGGAGCCAGAAGGCAACCCTGAGCACCACCATGTGTGGCCCCCAAACATAAAGTAAACAAACAAATAAAAGAAGCCGGAGAGACAGTACAGTGGCAGGACGCTTGCCTTGTGCACTGTAACCTAGATTCAATCCCCTGAGTACCGCCAGGAGTGATACCCGAACACAGAGCCAGGAGTAATTCCTGAGTACCACTGGGTGTAGCCAAAAATAATAATAATGATAATAAGGAGGGGAGGGGGGATGAAACCGAAACAAAACCCTAAACAAAGATTTTTGAAAAGTTTCAGGGAGGTGACAGACCAAGGTGGCTGCTGGGCCGGAGCACGACAGAGCCTTGAATCAACCAGCAGCACCCCCTCCCCCCAATTCCTTTCCCTCTGCCCACAAGTAAGTTCAGGAGGCTGGAGGGGGTGGGGTGGGGACTGACTAGTTTTTCTCTGGGGGCAGGAGGTCAGGTGACAGCTGGCCTTGGCTCCTGTCCGCCTTGGCCTGGCCTGGCCTGTGCCCCTGCTAAGCCCCGTCTCTCTGGGCCTCAGTTTCCCCATCAGTAGAGGGGGCTAGAGGAGGAACTCTGCTCTGGGGATCTGCCCTCTGAGGGCATCACCGTCAGCTCACCCCCCTGGCAGCAACCCTGGCAGAAGGGAAATGAGGGTTCAGTGGGGCACCCCTGCCCCCACCCTGTGGCCACCAGTCCACGCTGGCAGCATCGCTGGACAGTGGTGGCTGGCAGAGTTCAGTCAAAGCTGGTGTGAAAGCCAATGTCGTAATCTGATGCCACACCGCTGCCCTTCCCAAGTCCTGGGCACGCTGCCCCACGCGGCTCGGCCCCTGCCTATAAGCTCCCTCACCACCCCCTGCGCCCCTCAGCCCGTGTGTTTATCTGCCAGTGGCTCCCGGGGGCCAGGGCTGCTACTGCCGCTACCTCTGCTCGGCCTGCAGAGGTGGAGACATAACATTGCCAAGCCCCCCAGGCGGCCATGGACTGGAGGCCCCAGGAGGGGGGCACCCTGACCGGAAGCCTGGGGACAGGAACAGCGTCACCACCCACAGGTCTTTCTAATGGGGGCCTCGAGGCGGGCGGGGGAGGAAGGTGACAGGTCCCACGGAGCCACGCCACGCGCCCCTCCCTACCCACTCTTCTGGCACACGACCCTGGGTACGGGCTTGCGGAGGGAGTGCCGCTGGCCAGGGGGCCAGGAGCTGGACAGGGTTTCACCGTCCCACTGCCCCCACAGGGCCTATTGGCCTGAGCCACCCCGTGGGACAGTGAAGGAAACTGAGGTCAGGGGAAGCCTAGAAGGGAAGTGCCAAGCTGGAGGTGAGGGTGGAGGGGGGGCAGGGCGCACGGCCGGGTGGGGCTTGGAGACCCTCATTGCTGCCCCGAGGGCTGCTCCTCACGGCACACGCCACACACACCCAGAGGAACACAGTCGGGGGAAGGGGTGGCTGCCAGCACCGCCCCGTCCCATCTCTCTGGGCCTCAGTTTCCCCATCAGTAGGGACGCTGCCCTCCTAGACTGGCCGTGCAAGCAGGACAAGCTCCCGCCCGCTGCCCCCACAAGTTGAGTTGAGCGGGTGCTTCTGCTGGCAGGCAGGGGGGGCACCAGTCCCAGGGCACACCCAGGTGTGTCTGGTCACCTCCTCCTCACATCTGATAGCACAGGACCAGGGAGGCCACACCGAGGACTGGCGAAACCAACAACACGCCCCGGTCTCCTGGCATGCAGCTGAGGGCAGAGTCTCCTGCAGGCTGGCGGGAAGTGCTAATGGAAATGCCCCCCGGGGAGGGGGCGTGCAGGGCTCGGGATCTTGCAGTGGACAATCCTGGTCGGATCCCCAGGACCCCACCGTCCTCCGGCATCAGAGCACTGCTGGGGTGAGAATCAGACTCACCAGGACTGTGATAGGCCCACCTCTCCTCATCCCCATCCCCAAACGCTGCTGGGATCTGTGCGGTGATTAAAACGGGAGTGAGGGGCTGCAGCAATAGTAAAGCAGGTGGGGAGTTTGCCTTGCACGCGGCTGACCCAAGTTCAATCCCCGGCATCCCATATGGTCCCCCAAGTACCACCAGGAGTAATTCCTGAGTGCAGAGCCAGGAGTAACCCCTAAGCGTCGCTGGGTGTGATCCCCCAAAAAAACAAAAGACAAAACACAAAAACAAATAAAACAGGAATGACACAGTCTTTGGGGAGGGGTAGAAAGGATGAGCTGGGAGTGTTAGTGGGTTGTGTGTTATGGGGGGCACAGAGAGAAGGAGGTGCCAGGGAAGGTGACAGGGCGGCACCCTGGCCCGGCAGGTAGAGCCGAGGGAAGTGAGTGCTGGGGGCAGCTGCCCAGACCCAGACCCAGACTCGGAGGACACCACAGAGACTGGCCCGAGTGAGAACCGGGCCTCCCTCTGACCAGAGACAGGAGAGGAAGATGATGCCAGAAAGGGCCAGAGTGATCAACCAAGGCTTCCTGTGGGAGACAGGGGACGGAGATGCCAAAGCTCACGCCAAGATGTGGAAGGCCATGAAGGTGGTGCAGGGAGGGACGCAGAGCCACAGAGACCCTCATGGCATCCCCTTCTGCCAGCTCCCCACACTGGCACTGCCGCGGTCCAAACGTCCTTGGCACAGAATTCAGAAACAAGCGTGGTCCTTCTCATGCCATCCACAACTCCCTGACGGCTGAGTGAGCTGAGACCCAGGACAGCAACCCGGGTGTGTTCAGAGCGGCTCAGCTCTGGGGCAGCAGTGCCCTAGACAGATGCAACGTGGCCAAGGAGGCTGTCTGCGTCCCCGCACTCCTGACCACAGTGCCCTGATACTGCCAACAAGCTTGAGTCCAGCAGTTGACTCGAAAAACAAAACAAGACAAAGCAATGGGCTGGAGTAATAGCACAGCGGACAGGGCACTTAGCTTTCACGCAGCCAACCCGGGCTCAGTCCATGGCTCATGACTCAATCCATGAGTCTTGACAGGCATGATTCCCTGAGTGTAGAACCAGTGCACCCCTGAGCACAGCTGCATATGACCCCCTCAAACAAACAAAAACTAAGTGGGCAGGGCTGGTGAGAGGGAATCAGAGCTAGGTATTCGCCTTGCCTGCAGCCAACCCTTGCTGATTCTCTGAAAGCACATGGTCCCCCAAGCACCACTGGAAGCAGCCCCCACTCCCCAAGCTGGGAGCTGGGACTAGCACCACCAGGCATGGTACAAAAAACAAAACTTAATTTGGGGGCCACAGAGAGAGCTCAATGGGCAGAGCACATGCTTTGCACTGTAAGAGATGCAGGTTGTATCACTGGCACTTCTGCCCTCCTAAGCACTGCTGGGAGTGAACCCTGAACACAGAACCAGAGGTAGTACTGAGCATGCCTGGGTGCAAGCCTGCACCCCCAAAAGACAACAGCAAACTGCATCAAAATTCCCCAACTTGAAACCTGGAGCATTGAGGAAGTGCTGAGCTGGGGACAGATCACTGGGTGGCAGTGAAGCACACGGGGGCCCCGGGTCCTTGGGGGTGTGCTGCCTGCTCAGGAAGGAGGATGTGCATCCTGAAGAGGCCAGACTGGGAAGAACCAGAGCTTGGGGATGAGGTGGAGAGGGCCACGGGGCCCCTGGGCTCCTGGGGAGGAGCTGGGTGGCGTGGGTGGTCAGGGCCCTGGGTCACCCCACTCCCACCTCGTGGCCAGTGAGGAGAGAGGGGCGCAGGCAGGGGCTGGGGGGCAAGGGGCAGCAGGCCCCTGGCACTCAGGGACTCAGCCTGGCTGAGTCACTTCCTGAGCAAGCCTGTGCGTCCCTGCGTGCGTGGAGCAGGGCACTAATTCCGACCTCACCCGACCGTGGAGAACTCGCGGCGATAATGTCTAGGCTGGAGCTTCGTAAAGAGTCAAGGGTGGCGTGAAGGCCGGGTAATTGGCAAGGGCGCCTGCGAGCGCCCTCCTGTTTAATGGGGAGAGCCGCCCCTGCCCCGCCTCAAGCCGGGGGTTGGCGTCGGCCGACCTGGGATGCAAGCCTGGGCTCTGTCCCTCGCCTGCTGGGACAGCCTGAAAGTCCCTTCCCGGACTCAGAGGATTCCTCAGCCGTAATCCCGCCTGACCCGCTGTACCAGCTTCTCCGGCCCCAAGGAAAGAGTTTTATTTAGAGAAATTTACTTAGAGAAATATGAAGGTGTGTATGTGTGGGGGGGGAGAGAGACAGACAAACAGAGATAGAGACAGACAAACAGAGACAGAGATAGAGAGAGATGTGTTCAAGAGAGAGTATGAGCTTTCTCATAGGGGAAAAAGCCTCAGTGATAGACCGGAATATAGTCCAGCAACCAGGGCATTTGCTGGTTTGATCCCCATATGGTCCTCTGACCCTTCAAGTGTGATCCCTGAGCACAGAGCCAGGAGTAAGCCCTAAGCACCACGGGGTATGGCCCCCACCCAAATAAAAAGCCTGGGTGGTAAATGTGGGACCCTCTGTGCTAGGGCTCCTTGAGTAGGGTGTCTTCCTACTCCTGTTCAGGGACCCCCAAACTGCCATGCCTGGTGGCTTCAGGGCGCTCTGGGGGGGCTAGTCCAGGGAAGTGTCACTGCTTCAAGGCCAGAGGCGGGCGCTCCTCCAGCACCCCCCTTTCAGGGGGAGCCCCTACCTGTGTGAGGAGTGGGTCACTGCGCCAGTCTCGGCGGTGTCCGTGCAGACGCAGGAGGCCGCTCCTGCACTGGGCTCCTGCCGCCACCTCGTCCTTCCCCACTGCCAGATGGCGTCCTCTTTCTAAGCGCCACCCTGGTCCCCAGTACTGGCCCCGAGATGCCCTGGGCGACCAGCGCGGGGGCAGCCTTCCTCACGCCCCACGCCTCCACACTCGCCCCCTTCCTTGGCCTTTCTCAGTCTGGGGAAGAGAGATCTGCTGGCCGGAACCATGTCTTGCTCCTGGACCAGAGCTGGCTCTTGGTGCTGGATAATGGGGGCCCCGGGACCCTGGGGAAATACACACACAGACACACAGACACACACACACACGCACACGCACATGCACGCACACACGCACGCACACACGCACGCACACATGCACTCGTGGCCTAGACGGGAACAGCGTGAAGCCCAGCTGTCAGGAAGGGCGGGTTTGCCGGGAGGCTCGGGCTCCAGACGCCGACCTGGCAGGACACTCAGGGGCCCCAAGTGACCTCAGCTTCTCTGGGCGAGGGGGGCTCCATTAGGGGCTTCAGGTCAGAGCTGACTGCCGAGACCCCAGCCCTCAAGCTCTGCCCTTCGATGAACTCCTCCCACTACAGGCTCGGGCCTAAAGGCAGGCACTGCAAGGGGCGGCATGAAGGGGAGAAGGCTGGAGCCAGACATGAGCACCGAGTCCAACAGGAGCCTTCTGAGCACGCTGACCGCTAGGCGGGCTTCCTGAACCCACCTCACCTCTGGGCACCCGCTAAGGACCAAGTCCTGCTCGTCCCTCTGGCCCGCCAGCCAGTACAGGGGAGACGGGCCCAGAGGTAAGAGAGGCCTGGGGACTCGGTGTCCAGCCAGCGCGGAGGCCTGGCAATAGCACACGGGGCCACCCTCCTACAGGAAGCAAAGGGTCAGTGAGCCCAGGGAAGAGAAAGGGCTGGCCAGGCTGAAGGAGTAGGGGGAGCCCGGGCACGGGGTGCTGGCAGGCGTGGAAGGGGGGCGCAGGGCAGGTGGGTGTGGGGGCAGGTGAGGAAGCAGTGCGGAGCCACCAAACAGAGGCAAGCAGGCCACGGGCTCCTCCCTGAGAACCAGGAAGACGGCCACGCACTGCCCCACTTCCTCCACCAGCTTCATGACGCCCAGGGGCCGCGGCCATGGGCCAGCCATTCACCGGGCCCAAGAGCCGGGGAGGTCTCTGCTGAAGACTCACAATTGCCCCTTGAAGGGTTCAGTTTGGCAAACTCGGCGCCCTGAAGGCAGGGCCCACTGGCACATGAGGCCCCACGGCCAGGCCAAGCCTCAGGGGCGGGTTTGCCGGGAGGCTCGGGCTCCAGACGCCGACCTGGCAGGACACTCAGGGGCCCCAAGTGACCTCAGCTTCTCTGGGCGAGGGGGGCTCCATTAGGGGCTTCAGGTCAGAGCTGACTGCCGAGACCCCAGCCCTCAAGCTCTGCCCTTCGATGAACTTTTATCCGTACAGGATATTCCTAAACGGACAAGCAGACGCCTGGATGTTTACCGCTTGGGTTTCCATAAAGTCGGCGAAAACTCACCCTGACCCGGGAAGGCGAGGGCCAGGAAGGGGGGGCTCGCGGGACGCCATGTCCCTGATATTCTGGAGCCGCCTCCAGGCCCCTGGTGGGGCTGCATTTCCCCCACCTCCACCTCTGATACGGTCAAAAATAGCGCCGAAGTGGGAAGCGTCGCCACGGCAACACACCAGCTTCCAGGCTTGTCATCACCGAGTCCTCAAAATAGGCCTCCCCGCACGTGCGAGCCAGGAGCCTGCTCCCCGGGGCCACGGCCCCTCGGGTAGAGCCACACACACATACCTGAAGCCACGGGAGCCTGCCTGGCCTCTCCTCCGGTGGGGCAGCCCCTCGGGGGCCCTGGGCTAGGAGCAGACCCAGGGGCAACTTCCGGTCCCCAGCCGGGCTGCTCCCTGGAGCCCCGAGGACACGCAGAAGCCCCTCGGCTGCCCGGAGTCTCCTAAGAGCCTGCCACTGGGTGCCGCGTGTCTCGGCCCGGGCAGGCTGAAGGAGAACCCGGGGCGCGCGCAGCGGGCACAGCCCAGGTCGGGCTCCTGGTGTTGAGACCTCCTGCTGGCAGCGAGCCATAGCCAGGGGCCCAGGAGTGACAAGGCCATGCTCTCGTGGGGTCCCCCCTCCAGCCCTGCACACGCCGCTGCCTCTCAGCACAGCCCTGCAGCCAGAGGCCCCGGGCCGGCGTCTGAGGCTCCGAAGCACAGA
The DNA here is from genome assembly GCF_027595985.1 of Sorex araneus. Taxonomy (NCBI): domain Eukaryota; kingdom Metazoa; phylum Chordata; class Mammalia; order Eulipotyphla; family Soricidae; genus Sorex; species Sorex araneus. The sequence goes on along the minus strand of NC_073313.1, from coordinate 268,137,781 downwards.
CCTCGGCCTGGCTAACGAACAGCTGCTCATCTCTCTAGGGCCCAGCTGAGTGGCCAGCTCTCCAGAGCCCCCGCCCCAGGCCTCCACCGTTCCCTGACGCTTCCCCAATGCCAGGAGGCCCACTCTGCCCTGCCAGCCGGCAGACCGACCCCCACCCCAGGATCCCTCCCTCCCCCAAAGCCAGGGGTTGGGCTCATGGGGCTGGGGACACCACACAGGAGGCCCACGGCCCGGGGGCCCCGAACAGAGCCTGACCCATCTTGTCTGGGGGCTGAGGAAAAGAGCGAGAGTGCCGAGTTCACTGACAAGGAACTTCCCACTCGCGTGGACTCCGCCCGCCCCCGTCCTTGGCTTCCACAGGGAGGAGCCATGTCTCCCCTTCCCCAGACGCCTCCGTCGTGGCTTCAGGGATCTCTGCCCTAGGAGCAAGAGGGAGCAGCCCGAGAGCTGCCCCCGCCCCCATCCCACCAGGCCCCAGAGCCAGCTCCTCCTGACACAGGGGTGTCTCAGAAAGCGGACAGCCACGGCACGAACACCTGGCACAGGGGTACATAGAGGCTCCCGCAGGACAGAAAGGTAACCGCGGGGCTGGAAGCTGGCTTCCCGCCAAGAGGAACAGGCAGCTCTCTGCGGACTGAGGTCCACTAATGATTCAACAAATATTTACTGAGGGGCTGGGTGAGATTGCACAGCAGGGAGGAAGCTTGCCTTGCACACGGCTGACCCGGGTTCGATCCCCAGCATCCCGCAGGGTCCTCTGAGCCCACCAGGAGTGATCACTGAATGCAGAGCCAGGAGTAATGCCTGAGCACTGCTGGGTGTGGCACCCAAACCATAAAGTCCTAACAAAACAGAATCAAAGAAACAAATTTTTTTTAAAAAAACAAACCCTCACTAATATTTACTGAATACCAACTCCATGCCAGGCAGCATGCTAGATGCCAAGGAGGAGGCACCGAGAAAAATTGGCATGGTCCCTGTTTTCTCCCAGGGCTGACACTCTCTTACAGAAGACCATGACCTGAACAGCAGTAAACACTTGGACCATTTCCATAATGAGAAAGGCCAAGAAAAAAAGGAAAGGAAGGATGGATGGAAGGCAGGAAGGAAAATAAAAGAAAGAGAGAGAAAGAAAGAAAGAAAGAAAGAAAGAAAGAAAGAAAGAAAGAAAGAAAGAAAGAAAGAAAGAAAGAGAGAGAGAAAGGAAGAAAGAAAGAAAGAAAGAAAGAAAGAAAGAAAGAAAGAAAGAAAGAAAGAAAGAAAGAAAGAAAGAGAGAAAGAAAGAAAGAGAGAAAGAAAGAGAGAAAGAAGGAGAAAGAAGGAAAGAAAGAAAAAGAGAAAGAAGGAAGGGGGGAAGGAAGGAAGGAAGGAAGAAAGAGAGAAAGAAAGAAAGAGAAAGAAGGAAAGAAAAAGAGAAAGAAGGAAGGGGGAAGGAAGATAAGAAAGAAAGAAAGAAAGAAAGAAAGAAAGAAAGAAAGAAAGAAAGAAAGAGAAAGAGAGAAAGAGAAAGAAGGAAGGGAGGGAGGAAGGAAGGAAGGAAGGAAGATAAAAAAGAAAGAAAGAAAGAAAGAAAGAAAGAAAGAAAGAAAGAAAGAAAGAAAGAAAGAAAGAAAGAAAGAAAGAAAGAAGGAAAGAGAGAAAGAGAGAAAGAGAAAGAAGGAAGGGAGGAAGGAAGGAAGGAAGGAAGGAAGGAAGGAAGGAAGGAAGGAAGGAAGGAAGGAAGGAAGGAAGGAAGGGAGGGAGGGAGGGAGGGAGGAAGGAAGGGAAGGAAGGAAGGAAGGAAGGAAGGAAGGAAGGAAGGAAGGAAGGAAGGAAGGAAGGAAGGAAGGAAGGAAGGAAGGAAGGAAGGGAGGAAGGGAGGAAGGAAGGGAAAGTGGGAAGGAGGGAGGGAGGGAGGGATGGAGGGAGAGAAGGAAGGAAAGCAGAAATGAGGGGGCACCTCTGCACTGAGAGCCCAGGCAAGGCCCGGGGCCAGGGTCAGGGGGCGATCCTGCACCTCACAGGCCTGGCACACGGAGGCACGACTGGCGGGGCAGGGCTGGCAATGCTCAGCACAACAAGACCCATCCCAGCAGAGAGGCAATGGGAGGCCCTGGGGCTGCTGGCACAGGCTGTATCTCAAAGGACCTAAGTTTGAGGGGCAGTACCTACTGTCACAGCATCCATGGCCCTGGGACAAGGTGTGGGACATCCTTTAAAGAGTCTGGGAAGGGGTTATGTGATGCCCGCATGGGACTGGGGTGACCCCACAGGTTCCGCTGAGCATCAAGGATGTGGCCAGTGCCTGAGACAGCCCCCCCCCACCTCCCCATACCTATCACCTCACTCCCCTGCTCCCCTCCAAGGACTGAGCCAGAGCAGGGGCCCTGGCCTCCCCAGCCCTGCAGCCCTGTCCCCCAACACTCCCACTGTGGGCTGAGGGCTGGGCCCCATCCAGTGCTAACTGATAACTATGATTTTATGACTCAAATCCTCGCCCCTGAAATCGGGGGTGGGGCAGGATTTCCACACCAGTCACTGAGTCACTCAATCACTAATAAAACATCCTTCTTGGCCCTTCCTTCTCTGTCCAGAAGCACGGTCAGAAGCAGGGGGTGCCCCAAAGTGGTCCCTGGGCTGCTGGCAAGTGGTATAGGGCAGGAGGTACCCCACAAAGAACGGGGGCGGGATGGGAGGGTGAGATGAGAGTCACAGCCTCCTGCTCTGATCTCAGGCTGGGTTAGCTGAGCCCTCAGCCCCAGAGTTACCCCAACAATCCGGTCTCAAGTTTCACCCCTGCCATGCACACTCCATCACCCCAGTGAGGGGGTGCCCCATCGCCTCCAATGTCCAGCCCATTGCAGTCCTCAGCAGTGGTTAAAAGGATTCCTCCTGCCCCGCCATCCCCCCTCAAATCTTGTCCACAGTGCAGTGAGCCCCCTCTGCGCGGGGCCCCATGCAGACACAGGCAACTCGGCCATTGTCACGGGGCCCCTGACCAGGCGGCAAGGCAGGGGCACAAACATGGCCCACCTTCATGCCTGGTGCAGGATGGTCCTGAGAGAGGAGACTCCAATGCAGAACCCCACCTCTCCCCCCAACCCGCCCCGAGACACCCCTCCCCCTGCTCCCCATGGCTAAGCTTCGCTTCTGGCTGAGAAACCGAACACCAACGCATCTGTTTCAGTCTCTCACCCTTCCCCGGGCTTCCCTCCGCAGAATCCATGGTTTCTCCTTGAACACCACCACTGACCGGGCACTCACCACCTCCCCGAAGCGGCAAACCAGGCCACTGGGGAGTGCCTTCAATGACCGAGGATGTAGAAAGCAGGTCTAATGGAGATGCCCAGATAACATGAGATTTTCTTCAGCACACTCCCCTGCTCCTCCCAGTGTTTCACAAAGCAAACCCAGAGTGCCAATGTGACTGGTTTGCATTTTAGAGCAGGCCTTGCTCCATCCCATGATGGAATTCCATGCAGACAATTAAAAAACAAATAAAAGTTTCAGCGCTGAGAGCAGCATGGAGAATGCTCTGAGAATAGCAAGTGACTTGGTCAAACTCATCAGTCTTGCTGAATGACAGACACCAGGGAAAAAAAACCTGAGGGCCAAGGTGGTAGGCTCCTCCTGTCACAGCTCAAGGGAAGTGGTCTTCAGGAAGGACCACCACAGAGCATAGCCCTCCCCCATTACCGAGAGACACTGTATGTGTTTTAGTTTTGGGGGGCACACCAGCAATGTTCAGGGGTTACTCCTGGCTCTGCACTCAGGAATTACTCCTGGTGGTGCTCCAAGAACCATATGGGATATTGGGAACCGAACCCGGGTCAGCTGCATACAAAGCAAGTACTGTACCTGTTGTATTATGGCTCCAGCCCCGAGAGCATTTAAATTTCATTTCTTATTTTTTGTTTTGGGGCCACACCTGGCAATGCTCAGGGGTTACTCCTGGCAATGCTCAGGGGTTACTCCTGGCTCTGCACTCAGGAATTACTCCTGGTGGTGCTCAGGGGACCATATAGGGGGCCAGGGATCAAACGCAGGTCAGCTTCATGCAAGGCAAACACCTCCCCACTGTATCACTACATCTCCAAAAAGCAGTTTTAAAAAGGCATGTAAACTAAAACAAACAAAAAAGGCACGGGTCTGGGCAATCTCTTCCCTTCCCTGTTATGGTCCCAGTGAAAGGAAGCCCTTTAGTCAGGGACGGTCTGCCAGTGCTGACAGCCAGGTGCAGGGGGCAGCTCAGGCCACTTGCCAGGGACAGTGGCAGCAGCTAGCTCCTCTCCCAGGGCAATGCAAGCAGCAGCAGCAGATCAAGAGGGGCCGAGAGTGACAGCGACAGCCAGGGAGGGAGCAAAACGCCCAGGAAACAGTTGAACCTCAATGCACTTCCAGTGGGTCACTTGCAGCCTGGAGAATATTGTAAAGAACGATTTTCTTGTATATGTTGCTGGGGATTGACCCAGAGCCTCATTCATTGTGATTTTGAGTAACAGAAAGAGAGACTGACAATTTTAAAGCTAGAATACAGGATTCAGAACTATGCCTATGGCATGCCCTCAACTTTCTAGCAGAGAACAGGACCCAAATAAAATGACCAAGATATGTACTAATGTGGCCATGGGAAGCTCTCCCTGGGGGAGGGAGGAGGGCACTGATTTGCCAGCAATTTTTTCTTTTCATCCTGCTCTTCCATTATTTTCTTCAAAGTTCCCATCATTAGTAGGTTTATTTTCATAATGCAGGTGGGTGGAGGAGGTGAGAGTTACAGAAGAAAAATCCCCAGTGGATAGGTTTAGCAAGCAGAATAGACTTGGCGGGAGGGAGCCTTCTGGTTAGATAGTGGGACAGCAGTAATGACAGTCATCGGGTCCCCACATTTGAATTCAATCCTGAGGGTGGGAGGGCATTAAAGAAACCCAGACCAAGCTTCTTTCTGCCTCGGTTTCTCCAACTGTCTGGGCGGAGGGGGCTGCTCCTTGTCACGTAGGAAAAGTTCAGGAGCTGAATCTCAACGCCGCCCCTGGTCGTGGAGGACCCTGGAGTGCCCGGTCCCACCTTGCCTGCGCGCGCCTTGTTTAAGGCAGTGCCGGGGAGAGCCGCGGAGGAGGACGGGCGCCGGGCGAGGACAGCGCGCCCGGGCACACCTGTCCCGGCCAGGCATGCTGCCCGTCTGGTGGCTGTTTCAGGGGATTGCAAAACCCTCGTCACTCTGCCCCAGCCAGTCTCCCTGAGCCTGCTCCACCTGGTGAGGAGCGGGGAGGGAACCCCCAGGAGCCGCAGCTAGGCGATGCGGGGCGGGGGAGCCGGGGAGGAATTCTCGGTCCCCCCTAATTACGGAGCTGGCTGGGGCGGGGCATCAGCCCCCTCGCTCCCAGTAAGGACAAGCCGGGGAGGGGGAACGGGGGCGGGGGGGCAGAGAAGTGATGTCACAGAGGTCACCGAAGCTGACGATCGCACCCTGGGTCGCTCCGTCAGGATGCCCGAGATTAGAGAACCCATTCCTTCCCCGATTCCAGACCCAGAAGAGCCGGGGTCGCGGCGGGCTAGCTTCCCCGAGGAAGAGGAAGGGCCCGGCCCCTAGCAGGGGGCCTTGGTTACGGGACACACGCCCGCAGTCCCGGAGCCCCCGTCCCAGCCCTTCCCCAGCACCTTTTAACTTGTTTTTGCAGGGTCCCCGCAAGGCTCTCCCAGCCCGTCGGTTCCCTGTCCCCCGGCCCCTCGGGGCGCCCTCGCTGCCCGCCGCCGGGGCCCCGCCGCTCACCTCGCAGGACCCCCGAGTAGGCAGCTATGAGGGTCTTCATGCTGAAGCCGCTTGCAAATCACCACCCTGCAGGAAACCGTCCCCCGCGCCCCTGGCCCATGCCCCGGCCGCCAAGGCCAGGGCTTCGCGCCGAGCTCCGGGGCGGCTACGGCTCGGCTTCCCGAGGGGGTGGCCGGCCCGTGGCTAGCCCGAGCAGCAGCCCACGCGCAGCCTCGGACGCGGCCCGGTACCCGCCGCCCGGAGCGCGCCACTTTATAACCTCACAAGGGGCGGGCCCGACGCGCGGGGCGGGGCGGACGCTTCCACCCGGCCGGCCGCGGGGGGCAGCGCGGCAGACACGCGCCGGGCCGCGGGCCTCGGGCGGCGCCGGGAGCCCGCCCCGCGGGGACCGAGCGGCGGGACGCACAGTCCCCAGGGCGCGAGCCCTCAGCCGGCGGCGGGGGGCCCTCCGGCGTCTGCCCGCCGCGGCCCACGCCCCCCGCCGCGCCCCCGCGCGCACTGGCACCACCCGGCCGCGGGCGCGTGGGCAGGGACAGCGAGCACGTGCGGGGCAGGAGCCGCCTGCCGGGCCAGCCGCCGCCCAGAGGCAGCGCTCCTCTCGCCTGGCACGCGGCCCACCCGGGTCCCACCCTCGGCAGCCTATAAGGCCCCCTCTCCCCCAGCACCACCAGGCGTAACTCCTGAGTGCAGAGCCAGGAGTGACCCCTGAACATAGCTCGGCCACACATCCTATCGGCTCCCACCTGCCAGGCTCATGGCTGCTTCTTGGCCAGTTCAGCTTTGTTATGTTTGGGGGCCAGTTGCGGTGGAAGGTACGGAGATAAAACACGCAAGAGGAATGTAAAGAGCACGGAGGGCCAAGGCTCTATCTGGCTCGAGGTGAAGAGCAACTGCCAGAGGCCTTCTTTTATACTAATTTTTATCAGTCACATCCTAATGACTTTATCACAGATTTTAAAAAAATCTAGCAAGAGTACAGTTATAGAATGAGCATTCGTCAAAGGAACATCAGAGTATGCATCGTCTTGTCAAAGCTATGTTGTCAAAGCTATTTTGACATGGCTCAATGGACTCATGATTAAAAACATCAGAGCAAGATATGGAACTGGACACTTAGGTTCTGCAGATTACGGGCGTTCTTGTGGTTGGTTACACATAGAGCAACGAACAGGCTCATACTGATACTTGAAGGTTAATCCAGATTAAGGATCCTGCCTTCTACTGCCAAGACAGTGGGGTGTAGGAGAGCATGGTGTACTCCTCTAGGTCATCGGACTCACAAATTTTTAGCTTGCCCACTTAGTGAGAATGGGGCCTCTGTTCAACAGCTTCCTGCTTATAGGGCAGCGTCCAGAGGCTCGTCCTAATGTCCTGGCTTAGCACCAACATCTCCCCCTTTTTGTTTAGGGCAAATTTTAGCCATCATAGCAAATTGGCCCACCTGTTTACGCTGGCTTCTAATTTTGTACTGCTTAAACTTCCAATAAAATATCAAATACATAATGGTCAGTACAAGTAGCAGAACGCCCATTCCTACAGACTCCCCCCATCATCCCTTGATGCTAGTTACAGGGTTGAGGGAGCTTAGGCCATCAGAAATTCCTTGCCATATTTCTGGATGTCCCAGATTAGGAAGATGGTCTTTAAAGGTACCATGGATTTTACTTTGCAAGTCCAGAATCTTAGCTGTAATACTTTTTTGTGTTAAAAAATGTTTTTTTTTAAACCTTATCCCAAGGAAACTCAGTTTCATTATATGGTACAGGGGTTATACAAAATGAAGTAGTATTCCAATCACATTTCAAAGACATTTTTCAGCAGAGACTAGCTAACTGGTCTCCAAGCAAAGTAGCAGTCTGTGTAACATCAGTTAATTCAGCCTGCAGTTCAGAGTCTTAACATACAACCCACGAAGGGCTTACTCCTGGCTCTGCACTCAGGAATTACTCCTCGCAGTGCTCTGGGGACAATATTGGGTGCCAGGGATTGAACCTGGGTCGGCCACATGCAAGGCAATCCCCCTACCCTCTGTACTATTGCTGCAGCCCTAATCAGATCAGCTTTGGGTGGAAAAAGTTAAACCAGCCCAGAGATGAAGATACTTAGAAACTTTCCATGTCCAGGCACTGTTTCCCTGGGCAGGTACTGGGGGGGGGGTCTCCACCAGACCTTGACTTCTTGTGGGCCCATCCCTTCTCTTGGGCCCATCCCTTCTCTTGGACAGGCACCCCATATTCTGGCCAGTAAATGGTCTGTCACTCTGTCTACAGAGCTCCTGGGAGGGACCCAGGTGGGGGCTGCCTTTCCCTGTCTCCACCCCAGCCTATGGGAAACAAATCTCCGAGCCAGGCTTGACCAGAATGACATCCCACCCCTCTCCCTCACATGCCAGTATTGTGCTGCCAAAATTAGGGGTCCAGCTTCGCAGTGTGTGAGGGGTTGGCTACGTGGACAATGGAAACTCCATAGGTGATGGCAGCTTTATGGCATCTATTGCACCGATGAGGAGGGTACATGGCTGGCTGTAGGGCAGAGAGAATGCCTGCTCCGGGAGAGCCCTGGGGCAAAAGGCAGAAGCAGAAGCCTACTCGGTCCGTTGCTCCATGACAGGCACCAGCCTATTATGTACCCAGTCCTTAGTCAGCCTGAAGGGGTGATGATCAGAGGTACAGAGCAGGTAAGAGACTAGTCCAGGACAACTCTGAGTACAGCAGAGAGCTGGGATTCACAGCCAGGCTTCCCGAGTCTACGATCCAGGAGTTTTCCTTGCCTTGAGAAGCTGGGCAGAGACCATCCAATTAGGCAGTGAGTTGACAGAAGTGAATTCCTAACCACGAACTTTCCCCCTAGCAGGTGAGATATCCCCATGTTGCAGTTGGGAAAGTGAAAAAGAATGGAAGAGCCGCTCAACCCACCTGTCTGATGTCAGCCCGGGCACTAAGATTGAATTTAGGGCTAAGGTTCGTCTGGGTCTCTCTCAGATCACCAGTGAAAGGGACAGAGGTTCTACCCAGGGGAAAGAAGCCCGGCCCTGCCATCCTGAAGCACACCCATGTCCCCTGCCCCATCCAGGAATCTGCCAGGATGCCTTTGTGGTGTGCTTGTGCCCTCTCCTCTCCTCTCTTTCCAAGCCTCCACTGCCCACTTCTGCCATAATGCCCACTTGTGCTATGGGGTCCCCAGGGACTGATTGGAGCACAGTTCCTAGGGCAAACTAAAGAGTCTGGACTCCATCCTCAGGGCATTGGAGAGACAGTACAGTGGGTAAGACACTTGCAGCAGGGCCAGGTTAGATCCCCAACACCACATATGGTCCCCTGAACACTACCAGGAGTGATCCCTGAACCCACAGCTAGGTTCATCCCTGAGCACTGCTGGCTCACCCCAAAATTGGAAAGGTGCTGAGGCTTGGGACCCCTTGTACTTGGTGCTGTGGGTGTCCCTGTGTGTGGCCTCCTGGGGCAGAAGACACAAGAGTAGACTGAAAATGACCAGAGGCTTCCAGTCAGAATCTGCAAGCTGTGGCCTTCCCATTCCTACGGTCAGGACTTGGGAGCGGCCTTTGGCCCTGTCTTGGGAGACAGACCTGGCAGAGGAGAGAGGAGTTGGGCCAGGCTGAGACCCTTGGGGACTCACCCTCCGAGCACCGGCCCTGTTGCAATATACAAAGTACAGAAAACGCCCCTTGCATCATCTGTCTGTAGCTTCTTACTCAACTCTCTCAAGACCTTTCCCCTGCAGGGGAAGAGAGGGACAGACTTACCTTACAATGGGTGGTCCTCTGGCTGTTTGGCCCACCTTTCCTGAGACCTCCTCAACCCAATGCTGTTTAGAGGGTCACAGACTCTGAACACTGGGAACCTGTTCTCCAGGAGAAGAAATAAACTAGCAAAAAGAAGATTGCAATGTGCAGTGATGGGCCCGTGAGTGCGGAACTTCTGCATTACATGCTTAGAGTAAGTCACAGTATTCTGCACCTGAAACAAATATATGCATATATGTCGATACATAGGTATATCTGGTGGTGCTCAGGGATTACTCCTGGTTCTGTTCTCAGGGAACATTCCTAGCAGGGGGACCATATGGGTCTACTGCAAGGCAAGCACCTTGCTTGCTATCTCTTGTACTATCTCTTGAGAATATAAAATTAGTGTGATTTGGGGGCCACACCGGCAGTACTCAGGGCTTCCTCCTGGCTCTATGCTCAAGGATCATTCCTGACGGGGCTTGGTGCTGAGGATTGAACCCAAGTGGACTGTGCAAAGGTAAGTGCCCTCCCCACTCATCCCCCTCCTGTTCACGTGTTAGAAGGTAATTGCTTCCCAGGAGTTGTCCCTGTTTTCTTCAAGTGCAAACCTAATTCCAGAGCCCTGGGGGTGGTGCTGCTCAGCCCCCACATGCCAGACTCTTGGGTTCTGGAAACTGTTTAAAACACACAGTATGAAACAGTCAGTACTGGGACTGCACTTGGGGACAGCAGATGGTCAACATACATTGCCTCTGCCCGAAAGAGCAGCCCTTAGGGGGCCTGGCCGCTCCACCTCAGGATAAGTTTGTCAATGGATCATTTTAATTTAATTTTATATTATTAATTTTTCTTTTGGCCCACACCTGTCAGTGCCAAGGGCTTCCTCCTGAGTCCACACTGAGGAATCACTCCTGGCAGTGCACAGGAGACCATACAGGATGGCGGGAATGGCACTTGTGGGCTTGACTCGGCATGTCCTTACCAGGCACCCCCACCCCAGGGCCCAGTGCAGGCAAGAGATGGGCAAGATTCAGAAAGGCACAACCCAGGCTGCTCGTGGAGAACTTGCAATTCAGGGAGGTACTTCTGGGAGCAGTGGGCTGTAATATAGGCAGAAAGTTGGAGGCAGGGGGAGGGTGGGAAAGGGGGTGGTATACCAGGGATATTGGTGGTGGGAAATGTGCACTGGTGG